>NW_022170819.1:24487516-24560200 GCF_008802855.1 Photinus pyralis | reverse complement strand
TAATGGCAGTAAGTAGTTCTCTGCATGTTTTACATAATTCATGTGTACATTATTTACAGATGAGCAGCAATTTTCGGGATTGCAGTACTAACAAAATACATAATGTACTTCTGATGAAGGCTTTCTACTACAACTTGATCACTCTTAAATTATTTTAATCCTGTTAACCGTACGATTGATCCGTCGACTCCGTCGTTTCAGACCGATCTAACAGGCGAATCGATAGCGTGTCACGATCGTTTTTTACTTAATCCAATGGGGAATTACTCATCAGAAAGGACTTCTCCCGCAATTTTTATTGTTGAAAACTCTGGCTCTCTAGTCATTTTTGTTAACTTCAGATCGCACCTTGGGGCTTATTAGCGTCACGTAACCGATATTCCTTCCACGTGTTAAGGCGATCGATGCTAAGCAGAGGTTCGTACGAAAATGGCGTTCGAAGTTAAGCGGTGGTCTTTGGAAGATGCGAAAGATGTTCCTTTCCCTTTCGAATGATAATGAGGAGGCGTTCGAGGTTAATCTGCGGGCGATACGAAGGAATTGGTATATGAAACATACAGGAGGTGGCCGGTCATCAACACGGAGAAGTGGGAATTGAATAAAACTAAGCTTTGTTCATAAAAAAAGATAAGAAAATTGAAATATATTACGCACGAAAAGTCAGGAAAGAAAACAACACAGAAAAAAACCTGACATAATACAAAAATTCAAGAAATAAATCAACTACGCTCAGAAAGTGCAAAAGGGAAGCGTGTTTATGTATTAGAGGGCCCCGTCTTCTTGTATTGCTTACCTACCGTCCATATATAGCGAGGAATCGGAACTGTATGAGTTTAATTAGCGGAATAAAATAAGGTCAATTAAATTGACATGTGGTTTCGCGCCCTGATTCGTGAATGAATCGAAGTTCTGAATTTGATCTAGAAATTGGATGATAATTCGTGTTGCATTTCTTCAGAACTTGTAAAATGTTGAGGTTTTAATTTTAAAGATATTTGAAATACGTTTCAAAACTTCTAAAATTTTCGAGTTTAATGCATTAAAAGAAATGAGTTTTTTCGAAATTATTTGGTCATTCATGGGCTTTCTGAAAAATACACGAACAAACAATCGTATAAGTTGAATTCGCAAAACTTGTTGCGAATGTTCGGATTTCGTTCTATTTTTGTAAAAATGAAGCTGATTTATTGTGTAGACTGTATGTAGAATACCTGCCATGCTTTTCGTATAAGAAGAACGTTGAAGGACTATCGACACTAATGATTACGTGTTTATTGGTGAAAAATACAAATTAGGTGATTCTTAACTTCACCGTTAAAGTGTACCTCAAAACAAAAATTCATTTAAATTTGACTTCCATTGGAATTGCACCGAATCGAATGTGTCGAATGTGACCTTGTAGGTACATCAATTAAAGAGATTTATCGAAAAATGTATTTGCTTGGAGTGCTTTTTTCTTCTTCTTCCAATTTCGCAATTTTCTTCTTTAAATATTTCTTTCTTCTTGAAACTCTTCTTCAGTCCTTTGTCTTCATGAATAACGCCAACTTTTCGTACGGTTATTAGTTGGTTATTGTATTGGTATTATTTTTCTCTCATATCCCTTGCTGCAAAACTACTATAAAATGATTATAATTATCTCCCGGGCCATTTCTATTTTTCGTATTAACTTCTTGTTAATTTGGCAATTCTTTGACTTCGCCAATTTTTCTTCTATTTTCAATAACTTCAAGCATTTACTAATTCTACTTCTTCTTTATTCTTCTTGCTGTAATTTCTTGTTCATATCTTGTAATTATGTCAATTCTTAATTTATCAATTTTTACTGAGCTATCGTCACTACTTCTTCCGTCCCTAGTTTTAAATTTATCTCTTGTGCTCTATGACTATCCTCTATAGTTTTGATTATCCTTTTGTTGAATGCTTCCCCTCTCTTCTTCCAAATCGTGTCTTTTTTATCTCACTCTCCTACCCCCTACAAGCTGTCAACAATTTGTTGACTCTCAATTCTCTCTTTTGCTTCATTTTCTTCAGTTTCCTCTTTGACTTGTTTTAAGTTTTCAATCGAACTATTAAAATTTTCTTCTTCTGTTTTGTGACGTTCTTTAGTTTCTTCAAACTTAATGTGTTTTATTTCTTTTCTTTCTTCAAGTGTTTTTGTTTCTTCTTTTATTCTAATTTGCTGGAAATAATTTCTTGTAAATAAACAAATAAATTTGCAAAAATGCACTAAAAAAGGCACTGTAAATGTTGAATCGATCAACTTTTGACATTGCGTAATATGCCGCTAAAGCTATGCCCAGTTTGAATTTCATGCAATTCGGTTCATAACCAACGGAGATGTCAAAATGGCCTTCCATGTTTTTTAGCCTGCATTTCCATTTCTTGAAATTTCAAAAGTGTTTTTGTGTCAGTTTTTAATAGCTCTCAAATTTCAAAAAAAGTGGTTTGGGGTAATTTTACACTTCTTGTTGAATTCAAAATAAAGCTTTTGAATAATTCAGTGTACAGGGTGAGTAAAAAAACTTGAAATTGAAGAATAGGACAGAGGACTCCAAATAGGAAGCGAGAACTTAAGACAATGAGATTGTGTTGCGTGTCGAAAATTCGAAATATACGGTGAGATATTAATGAGACGAGACCCACCTTGTGGCGTGATGCCAAAATAAATTTCTGTGCACCTTTGTACATGTTCCCCAAACGAATAGGAAAGGAATGTATTTCGGTATTAGATCTTTCGAAACGGTTCGAATGGTTTTTGAAGACAGTTGGACTTTATTAAATCGCCAATCGTCTGTGACTCTGTCAACGTTCCAAAGAATTTTTTTAATAATTTCCGCGCTTTCCACATTTAAAACGTCTCGTATTTCACATCCGAAATTAACGAGGAGCGAGAGAGGTGCGACTGGATGGGCCAATTGCAGACCAGTTGAGTGCATCGAGCAATGAGGAAGCCAGATTTTATTATTTGAGTAACGCAGTGTGGGTGATGTTATATAATTAGAAACCCGGGGCGAGCGGGTGGACCCGGCGTGCAGCTTCGGTTATAAATATTTTTGTTTTTCTGGGTTAATTTTATAAACATCGCGACCTTGTAGAATTCATGCACATTTCAAGATTGTATAATAATATGTAAATTGCCCATAAATTCAAGGATTCACTTTTATGATTTTTGTTTATGTGCGTCTTTCGATTACGCTAATTTGTGTATACTTGGGATTTATTTGATCTTTCGATAGGTTTTTCTTTGTCGAATGTGACCTTGTAGGTACATCAATTAAAGAGATTTATCGAAAAATGTATTTGCTTGGAGTGCAAACATTTGACGACAACTGCTGAGTAAATTTATAATTCTCCTTCATGTAATCCGGTTATCAGTGCTGAAATCGCAGCGCATATTCCCACCGTTGGATCGTTTGCACTGTTCGTGGTACAAACTGCAAAAGTGCGCTTTCTCAAGAGGTATAGTAGGATTTTCCTTAGTTTGCGCGCACGTCATCGGTGTACTATTACGTCACACTAAGTATGTTTAAATAGCCAATTGAAAACTCATAATTTAGTGCGTAAGAAAAGACAAGAACATATAAAATATATTACGCACAGACGATGTTAGGGAAACCTTCTTCGGGACAAAAACCGTGGCATAGCCCACACGAATACACGAATTAAATTAACAAAGACAACAAAATCAGAATAAAATCCACAAAACATTTCGAATTCTTATAAAGTAACCACTCACCTCTGGTGGTAAAAGCGGACCGCTTTCTCGTTCAAAATAACGAATAAGATTAGAAATAAGTTTCACTTTTTCTTGATAAACCTGATGGTATTTTTGGGTTATATAACTTTTGGCACAGATATGGCAGTGAGACGTACGGAAGTTATGCTTCTATAATTGTTCGCGAGATTGTTCGTTATGAAACTAACGGATTTTTTTATCGGATAATGTAGCAAAACGCGATAAAATAATGAAAACGGTAGCAAACAAATTATTTGATGTTTGATTTTTTTTAAATAATTGTTTTGTTTATTTTGTTTTGGCAATTGTAAATTTAGAATTATGTATTAAAATACTAGATTTCTTCAGTTAGGAATGCGTAGTTTTTGTAAAAGTTTATCTCATGTTTTTCTCCGGTCGTGGAAAAGAAGCTGCGTTAGCTAATTAGTTTCAAGATTAGTACGTGCTCATTCTCTCGAAGACGCACTATTTCGAAGCTTTTTGTAAGACTGTGAGCTATTTTTGTAGAAGAAAGTCTAGTCGCGTTAAGTTTAAGTTGTGTTCCCGTTCAATCTAGGGGCCAATACTGTTATTGTAATTACAACGAAGTCAGTGTCGTCTAAATCGAGATTCGAGTGCTATAATTCAAGTCGGGAAGTGAAGTTTCGAAGCACTATCGCTCCGTGTGTTGTGTTAGTGCGGCTGCTTGTACAAAATCGGAAGTTGTGGATTATTGACACAAGGTAATTAAAGTTTCTTTAATTAATTGTTCTATCAATCGCTTGATGCGTGGTATGTGGTATTCTGGGCCTGAATGCCTTAGTTCTTTCAGATTATTTGATTGTTTTATATCGAATAAATTTGTTCATCTGTAAATGGTTGATTTTGTGATTAATCGAGCCCAAATTACGACCCAGATAGATAAGGGTTTCCTAGGAGCTTTCTGTTTGCTATATAAGCAAATTTAATTGCGCTTAGTTCTGGTCTTAACATCGATATTGAAGTGATAAAAAATGAAATTCGCGCTGTGATATTATACTGTATGTTTATCTATTTAAGGGTCCTTGCAAATTCATCAATAACCAATAAATCACGTAATTTACGTTGGAGTAGGTTACTAGAAACCTGGAAGTCAGTTTTGAGAAATATTTCTGCAAACTTTCCAGGAGTCCGGGTCAAAATCGTAGAAAACTCCATTCTAGAACTTTTAGAAATTTTCCCAAACAGATTTTCCTGGAAAAATTCTTTGGGTTGCAATATTATACGTATGTTAGGAGTTAAAAAAAAACGTTAAAAATCTTTGTAAGGATCTTCATGGTAATCTTAGAAATCCATTTCAAAATCTTTTTTGATTAATTCCTAGAAATTGTGCAGGGAATCTTTCAGCAAACTTTCTAGGGAATTTCAGAAAGAGAAAGCATAATACATCCTATTTACTTCAGCACCGGAGAGGCATTCTTTGGTTCTCGGAAAATTTCACAATTTTTTTTAAAACATTCTTGTTTTGTTATTTCCTCAAATCCTCACTGACATTCATTACTGATTCATCTCAGAAGTTTTCGTGAAATATATTGTAGCGAACGAGGTAGCGAATATCCCGAGGAATATCCCGATAGATAATCGAGGCGTCATAAAAGATTAGTCATTAGCGACAAGAAACGAAAGTGGATGTGATGCATTATTTTCGTAAAATATGACGTGATTTGTTCGAGAATATTTTTCAGGGAAAATTCGTAAAAGGTTTTTGAATCGCTTGAGAAAACTTCTTTAAAATAATGTTGGTTTTAATTTTCTCGACAAAAAAAATGTGCAGCCCGCCCCCTAATTACCACTTTAGAATTTACTTTATGTACTTATTACTTGCTCAATTTTGAAAAAAAAACGAGCTTGAAGTGAAAAAGTGAAGGTGTAATTTTTCAAAACATTGAGTTCCCTTCAAATTAACTCAAAGGTTGGTTTTGCTTTTCTTCTGTAGGATAAATATTGAGTAAGATATTAAAGTTTGCATATGTTCATTTCGAAAAGGAACAAATTATTTTCGTTTAGTTTTGAGGCAAGGGATTTAAAAAAATATAAAAAAAGGTTTTCTCAGGCACTTGCTTTATTTTTAGGTTTGTTCACGTTACAACTTTTAATTTTGACTTTTGAAAAATAAGCATCAACTGTCAACAAGCGACTACCCCGTTTGTAACGGTTCTACAGATACTATATACCACAATTTTTTTTTGTATTTTTAGCGCATTTTCCAACTCCTGTTGGAAGGCGCTATTACGCACTTTCTCCGTTCTTCTGAAGCTTTAACTAGGCCGACAGTGTTCGAGATATTGAGTTCGTTCTTTTTGATTCGGTAGATTATAGCTTTGGCATCTCAATCAAGATAAATCTTCACGATTAGTGTGCGCATGCGCAAATTGCGCACTGTGAACTTTCTTGTTTATGGAAACATTTTTTCGAAATTTTCACGACAGATGCTTCTGGTAAAGACAAGCATATCGCATATTGTAAAAATCAGATGCGCACACTGCGCAATATTAAGTTTCTTATTTATAGGGATTTTTTTTTGAAATTTTAACCAAAGATTCTTCTACTAAAGGCAAACATACCGCATATTTTAAACATCATGTGTGCGCATGTGCAGACTGTGCAATGCTAAGTGTTTTATTTATACGTATATTTATGCCCTGTGACCTTTCGAGAAGTACTGAAGGTGAAAACCTAATGGGCTACTTGACCAAATGGTGTAAAGCACTCTAGATAAAAAAAGGAAAAAAATGATAAAAATAGAGCATCTGTCAAAAAATGACAAGTGGAGTGTCATTGTGCTGAAAGTGTCGTGTTGTATAGACATAAATATAGTGTCCTACGAAAATAAGCTCATTTCTAAGTAAACTTGAAGTGATAAAAAATAAAAGAGAAAAGTGCAACAGCTTTAATTGTATCTAATTTCCATATTTCAGAAAATGTACCTAAAAAAGTAGAAAAATTCTAGGGGCGGAGTCATCACATGGTATAGTAGAGAGGACCAAATAATTTTTCCAACAAAATGGAGGCGCCCCAAAAAGTTCCAATTAACCATAACACATATGATACTGGAATTAACTTTCAAAATTCCAAAAAAAAACTTCATTAACTTCCAAAGAATTCCACTGAATTACAGTGACTTTCAAACATAATTTCAGGGTAGGTGGCGCAATAATTAAAGACTAAAATCAAGACCCAAGACTAAAACCTACAAATTAAAAAAATTAAAAGTGGCACTTGGTGAGTGTCAACAGAAGTGATTACTTCTTTCTCTCTCGCAGTCCTTCCCTTTCTTCTTTTTGGTATTATATGCATATTGTATCGTAAATTTAACTACGTGCTTGATTTATTTACAAATAATTAACAATAAATTTATAACAGTCTTGAAATGAATTTAAAACATTGTTTATCACTCACATATACACAATTTATAACAACGGGAGCTATTTATTATTTCGCCGGTGAAATTGAAACTGACGGAAACATAATTCGATTTGATTATATAACAAACGGCTCTCTTTCTCGAAACACTCGAACACTTTCGAACGCTCGCGATTATTCTAGAATGTTCTCGAATAAACACAAAATAAATAAACACAAAATACTTTCACTGTACAAAAATGTTCAACTAAAAAAGTGGACAACCTGTATCTCAATTGAACCTTAAGCTGATCAGCTTGTAAAAAGATTTAAAATTCCAAATGAATTTCATGAATTCCAAAATAGTATGAATTCCAAAATAAGTCAATGAATTCTAAAAAAATAATTACATGAATTCCAAAATCATTCCATGAATTCCAAAATAATTCCATGAATTCCAAAATAATTCCATGACTTCCAAAATAATTCCATGAATTCCAAAGTAATGCCATGAATTCCAAAATAATTCTTTGAATTCCAAAACAATTCCATGAATTCCAAAATAATTCCATGAAATCCAAAACAATTTCATGAATTCCAAGGGGTTCTACACCAGAACTACCCTCAACTAGCATAGGTTTTTGGGTACTAGATGACATTTCGTATTGGGCTATTTTTGAACATGAAAATAATGAAACCAAACTTTTTGAAAATTTAAAAAATTGAATATTTGGTACGATAGCGAAGAAATTCCTTAGATTTCTAATTTTTCCATTTCACTCTAATATTCAAAAAATAAAAAGGGCATACTTAAAAAAACCTACGTAAAATCCTTCCGCCCTTCTTATAGTTCGCGAGAAAAAAGAAAGAAGAAAATACAATTTTGGGGTTTTGGGCTGTTTGTTCTAGTAGTAAAAAAACTATGGAAAAAGGTGCGCTCGTGAAAGGCATTTGACGTTTTTAAATTAGTTAATGGCGTTGTGTGCTTAATCCATTGACGCGACCCATTAGCGACCTTTTGACATCGGCACAGAGACATTTCAAACATTTTCGCTGTTTATCACAAACTGACACCCTTTCTAGCTTTACCGAAGTTTTGTAGATTTGATTATACGGTCGAAAACTTGCGCGTTCTGGCTTGTATTCCATAAAGACTATCGTCTTATCCGTCGAAAACGGCTAATAAGCTCATATCTGATGTAAAAATGGAAACCTTTTTCCTCACTTTGGGATTTTTATTTAAAATTTAAAACGCCCTCTCCCCCAATTCGCCCGTACTCGTCCAAGAATCTCGTAAATCCTCGTAAAAGAGCACCACAATGAAGTTGGCTGGACATTTATTTGTTTTTCAACATCCCTTTACAAATAACCGGCCGTCCCTCACACCATCGCTCCCCCATGAATAATAATAGTGGCGCGATTACGGGCGGCTAAAATAAATAATTGGGCAATTCTTTATTATTAGGCCGATAAGAAAGGCGCACCCAAACTGCGAATAAATACTAGAAATGGTGCTTTGTAAGCGTTAGCTTTTCTGGAACGGGAGTCCTACATAAAAGCGGACTGAAAAGGAAATACCGTTGAATGGGAGAAATCACACAATCAAAGCGGAAAAAAGCATAATAGATATAATAAAAAAAAGAAGAGAGAAGGGACGCGTTGTGTACTAAATCGTGCACGCGATAAAATGCATTTTCAATTTTTCTCCCAAACGGGATTTGCTCGCTTGACGAATAAAAGCCGAGAAGTTGAGGTGAATCTTTTCACTATATAAATAAGGACAAATAGCGCCATTACGTATCTTTTCCGTGAGAGTTTCGGACTGAATAATTTAGATAGTGTTTTCTCGCCCGTTTTGATTCTCTTAATTGGGAAAAAAAAAGTGCGGAAACGTAGGTATCCATAGTAGCAGAGTGTTTGTTTACCTAATTATAGACTGTTTATACGATTGAGCTTTAATTGCTGTCGACGCGGAGGACGTTTAAATGAACACACAAATATTTACGGGGTAGGTACCACCCGCTTATCGGGAAGCTCAAATCGGGGGGGATTATTTATGATGCGCAATTTGGTAGAGCTATTTCATGTTTGCTTATTAAGCTCCTTTGTGAAACACAACGTATAGATTTATGTGGGGAAGTAGGTACTCTCTCTGGAGCTTTCGTTCACTCAACCACTATTTAGGAGGATTCAAAATATATGTACGATCTTTCGCATCGGGTGGAGTTAGGGTGGTAGGTATTGTTTTAAGTCGAAGATTAGTTTATTCAACCAATAATTCTCCGCAAAGGCTTCTAAAAGCTATATTATAGGATTTCTCATGGAACTTTTATTACAAGAAGGTTTAGGTCGACTTATGCGCAACAAATGGCAGTACCACGAAGTCAATAAGTATATCTCATTAGTTACAAATATCTTAGGTAGCTTAGGTATATTAAAACCAACTCGAAAATATCATTTCACGCGAAATAAAAATATCTTCTAGATGATGTTGTGTAAACTACGCCATGTGGACGTTTCATTTGGCTTCGGCACTTAAATGTCAATTATTTTTGAGCTTAAATATGGTGGTTAATTTTTAAATTAAACGCAAACCCGATCATATTATTTGAATTGTAGGTCAATCTGTTTTGTATTAGAATTATTTAATTATGTAATTTTTGTTTAAATAATCGCTTGTGTTTTGTGTATTTTGTCTTGCTAATTGTAAATTTAAAAGACTACATTTATTCAATTAGGAATTATGTGCGTAGTATTTCTAAAAGTTTATCTCATGCTTTTCTCCGGTCGTAGATAAGAAGTTTCTTATCACCGCGTGGGCTAAATAGTTTCAAGATAAGGACGAAGTATAACATAGGTGTTTAACTTATTCGAAGACGTATTGGTTTGTTAAGGAAGGAGGAAGAAAGTAAATGAAAACGGAAGGAGGGTTTTAAATATCCGAACCGGACGTTAATCGTGGCTTTTTGTTAGTGGAAGACGCGAATCGCATTTCTTGGACGTTGACACGTAGCCGTATTTGAGCGTATTTGTTTCCAAAACAGTCAGATTTGTCGTTATCTAGACTTTTTGAAGAGACAGTCAGGCTTGTTTAACTGTGAAGGAAGAAGTCAGTTACTTAATACGTCGTTATTTAAGTGAACGTTAAGTTAAGCGGAAGCGTGTTTCACATTTACGAAGACGCTTCCCAGTATACTCGTTAAAGGGAGTTTTGTCCACCATCAAAGGGTCAGTACTAAAATTGTAATTATAACGAAGTCAGTGTCGTCTAAATCGAGATTCGAGTGCTATAACTCCAGATCGGAAGTTTCGAAGCAAAATCACCTGGTGTTTTGTGTTAGTGCGCCTGCTTGTTGAAAATCGCAGGTATGAAGGAGATTTTATTATTAACACTTATTTTAATTAATTTGTTCTATCGCTCATATGTTGCGTGGTATTTATTTTTCTGGCCCTGAGCGCTTATTTTTCTTTCAGCCCATTGATTGATCGACTTTAACTCCTTATAATACAATACACTATTTTTTATAATTTTAATTTACTAACCACCGGTCGGCTAGCCAAACTCACATAAAACTCCAAATTTACCGGTTTTGTAAACACACGCGACATTTTTTTAAAAACAATCACAATGATCTTGAACCTAAAATGAAATCGCCAACTCACGCCAAAATTACTCTCAATTGAATTTTTAGTCCTTCCCCGAGCAAATTTAATGTCCGTCAACAATAACAAAAGAGAAAACCGAAAAATGTAATTACATTCTCCGCTTATCTCGTTAATTGATAAATCGACTGCCATACAACACTTGACTGGCGACAAAAACGGATTCCGGCGCAACATCAAAACTCGACAAACCCATGGATCTATTACGTCAACTGCAAGGGGCAATTCTGAATTAAAAACGTGACTACTCACTCTTCTAATAATAACGGTTCATAATGAAATCTGAATGATCCACATTTTTCGTGTATTTTATTTTTTATTTTATTTATTGCTATTGTTTGCGTATGTCCGTCTGCGGCTTTAAACTACTTTTAGGAGAATTCTCGTCGAGTCCTGAAATTTCTTTCACTAGCCGTATACCTTGGTGGTGTGCCAGACGGCTTTCAACTTTTGTTGTCTTAAGCAGTGGGTTCCCCGAGATGTTTCTGAAAGTAAAACTCGCATAACTTTTACATGCGGCAAACAATTTGTCTCAGATTTTGCATACCGGGTGCCTATAGGGGAGCAAATACAATTTTTGGGAAATGGAGGGGAAGGGGGAAAATAATACGTTTCAGCCTTATCGTTTTCTAATGAGAGGTCTTCATCGAAAGGAATTGGTTTACACAAACTATAGCTTTCCTTCGCGATTCCTTATCAAGATGGGGGGGGGGGGGGACTGGTTTTATCCTTCATGGTATTCTAATGAAAGGTCTGAACGAAAGGAATTAATTTCTACCACCCACAATCGGCCTCCTAGTTCCCTTATCGTGATCGATTATAATTCCTCGTAAAATCTGGCTATTGAATGTTTGCCGGTGTTACGTCTCAAAGAAGCGTATGGTCGAAGTCGACCGAATTGAATTCAATTCCCAGGCGAAGAGCTCCATTGGCTTGCTCGGCACGAAAACAGGCAGCCAGAATCAAGACAAACTGCCTATTGGCTGGACATTGTTTATTCCTCTACAAAGAAACCACTGGAACATGTCATGACTTAATTCACTACCGTATCTACCAATTTGAACAATATGAATTAAAAGACTACGGATTGTTTTTTAACTCCCAAAACTCACAAACTCATAAAATTGCGTAAGCAAAATATGGAAACACAAATTGATGACATCTACCGAATAATCGTGATAATTAAAACGAACTTTCCACTGAAAAATTTAAATATATTCTTGACCGACAGCTAGCTCTACCTATAATGAATTGTCTTAAAATTGCCAGTAAAGAATTTTTTATTCCGGACCACTTATTTCTCGTTGTCCAAAACCGAATACTCTCCTGCTATTCATTCTGGACTAATCCCTACTTTTCTTTCTTACATTTTTAGCACGCCCGAATAGCGTTAATTAGTTGACGTAGACCTCTTTAATCATGAACGAATTTGTTCGACACCACGAATCGCGTGCGCATTAGGGAAATCAATAAAAAAAACTCACGGCCATTTATAATAATAATAATTTTATTTAGCTGTTTTGGGCACATAAAACCCATTAAAATTGTATTATGGCATTTTAACGCCCGTCCGACTGTCGCCAGTAACTTTCCCCCGCCCATTCTCCTGTCATGACGCACACGTTTACATCCTATATACCCGCGCTCGCGATCGTACCGCGGGGACCGCGGGGCAAATTTATAAAAGGTCCACTCTAAAGTGATACCTAAAACTACGCAACCCTAACGGATTTCAAAAAATATAATCCCATTAAAGGGCTCCCGTTACAAGTCGTACACATGATATGTGTGTTTCATTTCACTATCACTAGGTGATAACTGGACACTTCGAGACCACAAACTAACATGAAACTCAAAATTCACTGGTTCGTTAACACACGTGACAATTTTTTTTAACAATTATCTACAATAACCTTAAACCTAAAGTGAAGTCCTGAGCTCAGTGAACTAATGATAATAATTTTATAAAAAAACGCTAATTCTTTTTGATAAGGTTAAACAATTTCAATGAATCACTATTCCCTCCAAAAGCTAACCGGATCTGGCGTAAGCATGAGATCGAAAAGTGGGACGTGATCAAACATCTAAAGCAGGCCCCCCTTACGGTAGTTGTAAACAACCTGACCTGTAGTAGGGTAGGGAAGGGAATCATTCGTATTTTGCATTTTGATCAGTTATTTTCATAGTCAATAATCTCGAATGAGCAATAGTGAAACTGCCAATGTACCTATACGATAATTCGTTGCAATTGATTGATAATAAAGCATGATAAATATAAATGAGATATGCAAGACATGATTAAAAGCAAGCTTGTGACACAAAAAAGTAGCTGTACAACAGGTGGCTCGTCTTTGGTGCAATAAAACCCTTTTGATAAAAGCAGCATGGAAAATTACATGACCTCGGAAAGCAAATTTAAGGTTTAAAGCTACGTTCCATCCCTGGAACAGATCCTGGTTCCGGGAGTTCCCAGCCTACACTTGAGATTCGAGAACAGTTCCAGCATTAGGTGTCGCAACTAATGTAGTTACAGTTATTTACTACCCCTGTGACCGCCTCATTCGTGGCGAAAATGTTAGTATACCAACAAGTTCATACACACATAAAACTTCAAACAATTCGATAATTCCAACATGTTTAAAAGAATGATCAAAATTTAACTTGGGCCAAGACCCTTGCAATTAAAACGGAAACAAAAATTGAGCAAACATTTACACCAAAAATGAACGCGATTTCAAACAATGAAAGTGAATGTATCAAACACGTGCTACTGCATTGAGGTTAACCAAGTCAATTTTAAAAACAAAGATTAAAAGAAAATTATAAAAAATGTAAAATGTTGCATACAAAACACAAATGAGAAATGTATGGAACGCCGTTTTAACATTTAATGTGCCACAATACTATAATCTTAAAGTAAAGTTTTGCCCGAATTTCTATTATCTTAATGATAAAATTAATAATTAATTTTATCTTAATGATATTTTTAAATCATTCTTTTTATTTTAATGATAATTTAAAATCTTTTTTTTATCTTGTTGATAATGAAAAAATAATTATTTTTATTTTGTTGATAATTTTAATTCCATTCCGCAATTTAAAATTATCTGAGTAAATGGCTATTTCAGCAATTTAATATTATCTGAGGTAAAATTAAATGGCGCCGAGCGCTGCCTGTCTCTCTTTTTCCCTATAAAACAGCGTATTTCCATCTCGCTATGACTTGCAAAGGTGGCCATTTAAAATTATCTAAGATAATCGTAAATGGCGGAAGAATTAAATTTAATAATTTATAAAAATAAAATTACCAACAAGATAAAAAATGATTTAAAAATTATCATTACGTTAAAAATAATTCTTTTATTTTATCAAATATGAATTATTTTTATCAAGATAATAAAAATGAATATTTTTTATCTTGTAGATAATTTTAATTCTTCTATTTATACTTATCTACAAGATAAATTTAAGTAGTTTGTTTAAACTTTATCATTAAGATAATTTTAAATAGGCAAAATAAAATTATCTATAAGATAATTTATTTTTATTATCTTGTTGATAAAAATAATTCATATTTGATAAAATAAAATAATTATTTTTATCATACTGATAATTTTAAATCATTTTCTTTATCTTGGTAATTTTAAATAGCAAAATTTAAATTATCAACAAGATTAATTTAATTCTTCCGTCATTTACGATTATCTTAGATAATTTTAAATGGCCACCTTTGCAAGTCATAGCGAGATGGAAATACACTGTTTTATAGGGAAAAAGGGAGAAAGGCAGGGCACGGCGCCATTTAATTTTATCTTATCTTCTATCTTATATAATATTAAATTGCTGAAATAGTCATTTACAATTATCTCAGATAATTTTAAATGGCGAAATGGAATTAAAATTATCAACACGATAAAATAATTATTTTTTCATTATCAACATGATAAAATGATTTAAAATTATCATTAAGATAAAATTAATTATTTAATTTTATTAAGATAATATAAATTCGGGCAAAACTTTACTTTAAGATTATAGTATTATTGCACATTAAATGCTACTGCTTGCATTAAATAACAAATAACAAAAAGAACAACAACCGTATACTAAACGAAGCTTTCTCAATCACGCGCTGTTGCCACCTCTCATTATGAAAAATTGAAGAAAGGAAATATGGTAGATGAGAAAGAGGGAGGGGGGTCACACTGGGAGGATTTTTCTTTGTTTATTTGTAAAATACTGGAAATTCGATTGAAGATCTCAAAAAGGGTCATAGTCTGGTGTGTTCATTTTTAATTTTTGAGCCGTTAGTGCCCAAGTAGGTCGCATTCTTTAAATTTGGTCTGAGCAGTACCGAACTATTGATATTTATCACCTGAAATCTAAAGTGACTTCTAATTTTTGCGATCAGGATCAGTTAAGAACGTGCTCAAAAATAAAAAAGAATGTGTGTACAACGTTTATGCTTTGTCTCGCCAACTCCAGCGACCGTGACATTACAATAAAATTACAGTGCGACTTCGCAGAAAAATGTAGACACATAATTTCGTGTTTTGGAACTGCTAGGTATGTAATATTCGTGCCACAGCTTGTATGGAATCAGCAACAGAATTATAATTCTCAGCTTAGACGGAGAAATTCAGTTGCACCTATTTCATATCATTATCCAAAAGAGAGTTCTCGAGAAAAGTAGTTGAAGGAACGAGTCTGCATAATGATCACTGTGCAAACTGGAACTGTGTACATGTAAATGTACACTTACTACTGAACGACTTCTTCCAAATTATTTCAATTCAGGAAGGCACTCAATTGTAGTGCCGCTCCAATTGTGAAATACTTACAAATCCGTCTGTGTAAGCACATAATAAGCAAAATCAAACAGGTTTTACGGCAATTTGCATTTTTTTAAATGTTTTGTATCGCAGTCCACAACAACAACGCTAAGTGCCAGTGGGGATTCCTAATGTTTATGTTTTATAAATAGATTTTTCTTACGGACATTCCTCGAATATTTTTAGTAACATTTACCCTAATTTAGAGGTTAACGTTTCTGACGTTAACTGACCGATTCATTTTAATTACTTTTAAGGAGTGTACGTACTCGAGACTATTTCCGCAAATGCACCTAATTAAAGTTGCAAATGTTACAAGAATAAAAAAAAAGTTATGACCCAGTGAATGGTAAATGCTTAAAATTGTGTTAGTGATGTTTTATGTATAAACGCGGTTTCTGTGATCCATAACTTTCAAATCTATCAGAAATAGGGACAACCTATCTATACAACCGTATATACTGAGGAGCAGCGAGATCTGGAAACTAGCAAACACGATCATAATCTGGTAAAAAATTTCAACCATTTAAATTTTACTTAGTGATTAGACAGATTTTTCCCAGCACTTCTACAGGAGGGAGCTAAACTATTCTCCAAACTATGCACGATTTCCAGGGCCGGTCCTGTTCTGGGGTATGTCATATGTGCCCCTAGCATGAAGAGAAGGAAAAGTCATGAGGCGATTCGTATATTTTCTACAGCGCTGGTAAAAATATTACTGTAACAATTAATTTTTTGAAATGAAATAATTAACACCCCGGCTAGCTCAGTAATGAATAAATATTCAATGACTTACCTTGCGGAAGATTGGATTTTTTATCTCCACTATGATCCGAAACTTGAAACCTGATGTTCTGGTTTGATCACTGTCAAATAAATACTCATATAAATTGAATTGTTTGAATATATGCATTCATTCGGCATTGGTTCAGGAGATAAATTCCCGCGAATCAACTTCTTCAGGAACGTTAGAATGACTAAATGCAAATTTCTTATACAACATCCCCAGAAACGGTCGACTATGGAAATGTCCGTAATTACTCTTACAACTTAGGGTTTTAACGGCCAAAAAAAGCACAAATTAATTGTCTTTAAACCTTTTACCGGTTACCGTTTTATTTATAATGTCATTAGCACCTCCTATAACAAAATAGTTGCACAACTTTAATTAAAAAACTGATTTTTTGCGCGATCGGTCATTTCTGACTATTTACCATGTGTGTTTCCATGACAGTAAGTGGAATTCACCAGTTGCTATGATTACGACGACGCCAAAATTACTTACCGATCTGAAAACAGAACAGCAAAAATACTTACCGACGCCTTTTTAAAAACAATCAGTTCAATGTTGACAGTCTTACATTACATTTAATCTTTAATTTAATCTTCGACATACCATTCGGCCACCGGCAAATACCTGGCTCATAAAGTCATAAAGGAAGTGCAAAGCTAGCAAACTACATCAGACACATGCACAATTTTATGAAATTATTAATTTCAATTTTGACAAATAAACTGGTTACCTAGTGATGTACACCATACCACTTCGATCATTTCGATTTATTCTGCTCGTTAATTTCTTAGTGCATATTTATATTGGTTGAATAATTTTAATTTCGATCGCGCAAAAAATGTTATAAGCACGTCGAACGTTAAGGGTTACCGTTCTCAGACAATAATTGGAGTCGTCGCTCCGCTCCTCCTCCAAACAATTGTCTTCGAACGGTAAAAATCCCTTACCGTTCTCCATACTTAATATACTATTTTTAACGTAACTTGTCACTCTAAATATAGCGCAACGAAATGTTTTGCACCTTGGATCCTAACGCTTTCGTGGTACTAATTTATTTTTACTCAAAAACGTCTCCGATAATGCAGCGAAACGGAAATATAAGCTTATGTCTTTAAAAGTCTTACTTCGCATTATATTTACGGTTAAAAAGTAAATCCGCCAGCCGATTGCTTCCTTTCGCACTGAAGTTCTCTTTCTGCATAAACCGGCGATGTGTTATTAATTTAATTATCATGGCAACCCGTAACAAATTTAGAAGGCAATATACTCATCAAAATGGCGGTGCAGTTAGCAATTCAACTTGTCGCACGCAAGTATAACGTAGGATAACCGCGGCTAATGGCTCTTTCGATGACGCGAACTCGTTTTGGCTTTCAAATTAATACAAACGTTATTCTATGTAAAAAATATAACATAGATTCACCTCGACCGCTCTCCCACCAAGTTTTTCACATTCTATTCCCCCCCAGAGAACACGGCTACGTCTGCGTTTTTTCTTCTAAATGGGTCGGTATGGGGAGAGTACCCTTCGCATGCTCCCTAGCGACGGTTTTTAGAACCGGCAACACTGTAGCGTAAAGACTTTTACCTGCTTGGACACTTGTTTCTCATCGTAACGTGTTTTATTTTTTCGAATATAAGTTCTGTTCTCTTTCGCTATGAAGCGGTACATGTATAAAGTTTCCTATAGTGGCAAATTTGCAAATTTATTTAAACAAGTATAAATTGTGCATAACTCTTGTGCAGATAAAGCGCATTTTTTTAAACCGAAATAGTTTAGTAAATGGTTGGGTTATAAGGCAGTAGCATGCCATCGATGTTTACTTTCTTGGTAGATTGCTAATTGGGATGAGGCTCTTCACACATAATCATTTAAAGATAAAGGCCACTTGGCATATATTCAAAATCCTCCGACACTCAATTCTGCATATATTTGCACTGAAAGCTTTGACATCACCAACAGATATGTATCGTCCTGACGTACCACTTGCCTTTTATGAGTACCCTCTTCCGACACTTCGTTGTCAAGGTATTTGCTTCGACTTCACCAATAGATATGTCTCGCCCAGTCGATCCATTCTGCCTACGAGAGTACTTCCTCCGATAAACCGTTTTTGAGATTTGCGCTCTTAAATTTTTGACATCGCCAATGGATATATTTCTTTCAGACGTCCCAATCGCACTTTGTGAGTACCCTCTTCCGACAGTCCGTTCTGGAGATCTAAGGGAATACATCCGCTCACGATAAGGGGTCGAGGAGGAGGCTATGGTTTGTAGAAATTAATTCCTTTCGTTGAGACTTTTCATTACAGTATCATGAAGAATAAAACTACTTCCAGATGTGCAACTATTAAAAACTATCTGTGGCATCCATCACGTTCTTTCCCCAAATCGTTACTTATGCACCAATTTTGTTGGGAAAAGGACTAAACTCTATTGAATGATGTAATCCATGTGTAGATATTATTTTTGGTGCCCAGAATATGTTTGGTCAAAAAGCGTTAAAATCGTTATTTATCTACCGATTTTCTTGAGAAAAAACCTCATATCGACTTTGAGTTTTCGCTATATGAAAGATTATCGGCTCCAGATGTGTAACTATCAAAAATTAGATTGGGCATCCATCACTTTATTGCCCAAAATCGTACGATTTTGGGCAGTAAAGTGATGATTTGTACCAAACATTTATTTACGCACTAATTTTCTTGAGAAAAATACTAAATTTCATCGATCGATGACCAAGAAGTGATTCATGTCTATGTTTGGCGACCAGAATGATTTTGACCAAAAAGTGTTAAAATCGTTATTTATGCACCAATTTTGTTGGGAAAAAGACTAAAAATAAAAATTAATTTTCCTTCAAGTGATCGCGAATTTGAACTCTTTGACCCTGAACTTAGGAAATGGGATAGACAATAAACAGCATAACGTGAGCCCGACGCTGCATTTCGCTGTGTTCAATACCAAATTCGTCTTCCGACGGATTGCGTAAATTTTGCAATCGTGTGAAATTTCCAAGACAAGTATGACGTATTGAAACTAATGAGATGCAAACGGGACAGCACAAAATTACCCAAATTTACAAACGAAAGCTTCGGTATCACTCACAAATCGCAAGTTGTTCATATAATTCATAAAGAAGAAACAAATGACTAAAATGATTGTTTTATTTTCAGGTATGTGGAGACGCTTTGCCCGAAGTGCATGTCAAAGTCTTAATTTGAATAGATTACCATAAACTATGTAAGTATACATCTAGCCTTTTTTGTTTACTTTTAAAGTCATTTTGATATTGTTAGTTAACAGCTTTATAAGATCTTTTGATCAGAATCTCCCTGTATTGGCGCATTTTATATACGGGGCAATGAATAAGAACCCGATTAGCGATATTAGGAGACGAATTTCGGCCGTTGATTTAAAAAGTTGTGATTTTCCAAAATTTGTTGTCGAATTGAAATATTTTTAATTAGGCTACACTACACCCGAAATAGATACAAACTTTTTTATTTTAAATGGAACTTTTAAATGGATCTCCTATATTCAATTCTTAAATATACAAGTCAATGCATTGATACGTCTGACAGTTATGCAACCCATGTTACACACAGATTTGACAGAATTGTAAACAAAAGAAACTTATAGTAGATATTTTAGATACGTATTCGACAGATTTGTTTAGAAGCTGAACCTGTCTTTGAAGTGAATTTATAGTTTTTTTTAGTTGCTGGAATTTAACTCATTTTCTGTGCATTATCGAATTGACGTTTACCTATTGCAAAACATTTGAAAAATATGAAAGTAGAAGATTGGTTGTATAACTTAAAGGGTATTTGACTTGTATATTTAAGAATTGAACATAGGAAATTTGTATGGTCAGAGTTAAGATATACACACTGAATGTGTGTATGTTATTGAAGTTTTTGATTCTTCTTATTTCCAGTAAAATTGTATAAGGCTTGTAGTGTGCAGGTGAAACCACTTTCATCACAAGAGGGATCTTACGTGACTGCATTTTAGTTTCTTGCAAAGGTTTCGTTGTTATTTCCCGGCACTTTTAAGTGTAAGTTTGTTGGGTCGTTGTGAATCTAGGATTTTTTGTTTTTTCAAAATGTTTAATACACAAAAGATTTAACGCGTCGAAGTTCATCTGCTTTTGACAATCTTCAAAATATTATTATTACGTTTTTAAAATAAATGTTGACAATCGAATTCCACGCCATCCCTTTTTTTTTCAAGGAAACAAAAAGTGAGTAAAATATTGACTGTAGCCTTTTTGTTTATTGAAAATAAATATTAAAAAGTAAAGTTGGCTTAGGGTATTTCCAGGGGAAAAATAATATATCAATAATAGCCATTTGTTTTGTTATGGCAACTGCGATTTGGTAAAACAATTTAATAATATACTATAAATGCAAATATTTCAAAAACGACTAAAGAAAATGTCAACATATATATATGCTATATTCTTGAAATTAGAAAAAAATATCTATTCAATTTTTGAAAAATATACAGGGTGTTCCATTAAAAATTTACCAACTTTGCATTTGTTTCTAACTCTGAGATATTCATTTGTTATTTTACTTTACATTTTCTGGGAATTTATGATAAACCTCAACTTTTGTACGAGAAGTTTTTTTCTATCACTTTAACAAACGTGTAACACGCTGTCTAAATACACGAAGCAACCCTGTACATGCTAATTACTCGTATGATACTAACGTACTATGCGATTTGTACATTAATCTGCATTAACCGATATCTAACTTAGTTTTTTTAAAAGTAAAAATGTACACGCTCTGCCCGAAGGCAATTACCTTCCGTGTTCTTCCATAAAGTAATACGATTTGAGATGAAGCACACCATAAGGTTTCCAGGACAAAAAATTAGCGCGCAGAAGCCATTAGGTACATTAATTCCGTTTAGGATCACAAAGAAGTTCATTCGTATCGGATGTGAACACGAGATTAACGTTTCTAATTCCTCGACCTTTAATCTTTACCACATAAATTCGGGCGATACAATATCTGTCTAATTGGTATCGTTGTACGATTAGGATATTTATGTATCAGACAACTTGCTTGCACTTTATAATATTAAATCATCAAAGTTAGTCGAGGCTACATTGAGTAACATTACGGCACTAGCAAAGAAAGAAGTGGAACGTTCTCGAATGTACGATGATGTTTATCGCTATTAATTAAACGGCGCATCAACAGAAATTCGATCATTTTCTCTAGAACACGGGCACAATAGTAGTAGTAGTAGTAGATAAAAACTGCTTTTTTTGGATATGTTTACGTAGAATCCAGTGGCGTAGTCAAAAAAATGTTTGACCACATTCCTTCTTTGTAAGAAATCACGATGAAGATGTGAAGAATTTATGCTAATATTCCATTTAATATGCAACAAGAACCAGTGCATTATTTAATAGTCGAAGAGAAATTAAGATTTCTTTAATTAATTGTTTCAATCGATCGCTTGTTGCGCGGTACTTGTCTGAATGCCTATTTTTCTTTCAGCCTGATTGATTTTCTCATATAAATTTTGTTTCATCTGCAAAAGATCTTTTGTGCGTTTAATCGAGCCCAAATTACGACCTAGATAAGAATCTCGTGCTAAATTTTACTGTTGTATCATAGGGTTATGGTAGGTGTTTGTCAAATAATTCTTTATTGCAATTCTGGACTCGATCAAGGCTGGTGACTTTTCTCAAATGTAATAAAATTGGAGTCTTATCGAATTTTTCGTAGTAGCGTATAATGGGCGTGGCCTGGAAAAATTATAATAATTGCCTACAAAGGATTTTGTTAGTACCTGTGATTAATTCAGCTAGCTGGGCAGATGCTTTGGTTTAGTGACCGTTTGCCATTGCACATATGCTTTAAACTTCGCGAGTTGCTGATATTCATATTACTTTCTAGCCCTGAATCTGTGCTCACTTTTCGTAGACGTAGTTCCCATAATTAAGTTGTCATGGTTCCTTAATTATTAAATGACAATGGAATAAGCGTTATGTAATTGATTAATGGAAAGTAGAGTAGGTACTGTGTTGCAACATATGTAAACACATTTAAGGTTGTTTTCTGTACAAGAGAATAACGTAACTAATAACCGACACTCGAAATTATTTTTGACTCATTTTCTTCTTATAAAATTATAAAATAGTTTGAGATATTAGAAATGGTGAATTTGAGACCACTCTCTCGTAAGGAAGAACTAATATTTAAAGTTAATTTTTGTGTCATTACGCCTCCCATAAAACACGCGTCCAGCTAACTCAAAAAACTCAAAATTGAAACTTGAATTTTATAATCTGTCCTCGTCAATCATTTGCTATAAAGAAAAATCCAAATATTGACTTAAAATTTTTCAATTTGGAACACTCGGTCGCCACCATCAACATAAATTACACCTGAAATCAATCTTGAGTACCACATGAAAACTGTATCTGGGTCGCACTTTGGATTCGAATAAACACAAATAATTGATTGACAATGACGGCAAGACAAAAAATTAAAACAACAATGCTGGAAGAAAGAAAAGCATTCAGGTCTTGTTTTTACCACGCACGCAGGCGTTCGACAGGCAATCAATTCGGTAGTAAAAAGTTTGCGATATTCACGCAGACTTAAACCTACACAGTCGCTGACAGCAACCGGAAACTTCACCTGTTCTTAATAAAACTGACTTTGATAACAAAATCGGGCGTGTTAAATGTGAAAGAAAGTAAAATGACTGATAGATCGCCAAATAAACAAGCGTATAGAGATGTGAGATGTGAGAAAATCATAGACGAAAGAAAATCTACGCAAACTGATAAAGTGAGAACCCAAAAACAGAGCATATGCAAGACAAGATAAGAATATTAATGGATTAAAAAATAATGGATAAAATCGCCAGAAAATTACTACAATTGCCAAAAGATTGTCACAAATGGCAAATAAATGCTGCAATTGCTACAATGGTTATAAAATTTCTGTAGTAACAAGAAAATTGCAACAAGACAATTGATAACATTGCTGGACAGCTGCTGCAATCATCATATAATTACTAAGATGACCAGGACAATCGCCATAGTTACTATACAATACTAGAATCATTCGAGAATATTTAATGAGTGGGAAATTCGGATTTTCTACGATCGTGATTTTTGGAGTAGCTTTTGGGGGCATTTTACTATCTGGAACCGCTTTTGATGTTACGGGGGTTCTCCGACAAGTAATAAACCCGTGAACAATAATAATGTTACACAATGGAGAAAATAAATTGTTACAGAAATAAAGACATATTATTATTATTTATTTAGAATCTCTCAATAATTGCCAGTCTTCTGGACAAATTCCCGGTCACAATTTCAGACAAGAAGTCGAGAAAAAAAGGGAAGTCGATTTTCTTTTTGTTGTATTTGTCAGTATTTTTAAGCTGGGGAACGTCATACAATTCCAGAGAAAAATTGAGAAGCGATCGTTATCGCAATTTTTTTCATGTCCATTAAGAATCGCTCGATCTACGTAAAGAGGGATACCGGAAAACAGGTTTGCGGCTTGGAAGGGGAAGATTGACTGAGAAAACAAACAATTCGCCATAAATCACTCACCGACGTGGGCCATAAAAGGGAAATGTACGCCGATAGAAATTTAAAGAGTTCATCCCTTAGGGCGACAGGAGCCCCCCTCATCGACGATCGTCCAAAAAAAATTTAAATAAAGCAAAATTAATTACGGCGAGAAATAAATCTTGGAACTGTGCAAAATTACAATAAGAGGTCGGTGAAAGCAAAATGGAGACGATCTAATAAATATTCCGGTTACGTATGTTACTGCAGAATCGGACTTGCCCCTATTGTAACTGTGTATTCTTATCTCACCGGCATTATATTGATCGCTTTAAAATAAGTATAAAAGAGTCGGGCGGCTGTTGCATAAGCCAGCAGCCGGCGCTTTTCCGTCTGACTTGTAATTGTAGAGCAATTAAGGGCAAGCATGTAAAATCTGAACAATTAACCGCGAGTTATGCAAAGCGGTATTAGCGCTCAATTTGAAAATGGATTGAAGTCGATCTACTAACAATTTTTTAATTACGTTCCTAGGCCCCCCAAGCGAATTTTATTCATATGCAAAACAAGTAGGTACCTAATCTCTGTCGGATTTAGTCTGTGACAATGTTTACCTGTATAATCACTTCCTCTACGATAAAGACGACGCCGTTACGTTAGAAAATCAATATTGTTAAGATAGCAATAAGGCAATGCATTTTCATGGTTAGGTAGGAGATAAGAGGATTAAGTCATGGAGTGACAGCAGCGCTTAGTTTGTATTTCCTATACTGACAAGCCCAATAAGTACGACACCTTTTTTCATTGTAATTTAAGGGAAACGAATTGTAGTAGAGCAAAAAGTATTAGATTTCGACCATTTGGAATTTTCTGATATAGTAGGCCCTGGAGGTCGGAAAACCTAGAAACTTTCGCACCTTTTTCAGTATTGTATGGTAATGGTATGGCGATTGTAGTAATTTCTAGGCGATCTGACAATCTGACAATTGTGAAAATCTTTTGGCGGTCAATTTTCGGTCCCAAATAGCACAAGTACGTACGTTGCAAATACATAGTACGTACAGCGCTGGATTTACGGACGTACATTTCACGTACACTTAACGGTTCATGTACGTACATGGTACGTAAATTTTGCACTACTTTGTATACGCTAGGTACGTACTTTGCCGTACGTACATTAGACGTACTGGTATGTATGTATAATGTACTTACTTCTGCTCACGTACATAATACGTACGGGTACAAAATAGTGTAAAAATAACCTATCATGTACGTGAAATGTACGTGCATAAACCGTAAGCGTACGTCAAATGTACGTCCGTAAATCCAGCGCCGTACATACTATGTATTTGCAATGTACTATCCATGTATAATTTCTGTCGATGATATCATCGATTGTAGCGAGAGGGTTTGTGACCAAAATTAATAGTTTTCAAATTGTAACGATCGCGGTGAAATAGTCACAGGCCGCCAGTGAACGCAATGAATCCCCAAAATAATGAACTTCAACACACATCACACTCGTAATAAACAACAAAATACAAAGTGACTCATTCGACTTATCTTTGATGTTTTATTTCATAATAAGTGGACTAGGGCACAAAATACACAAATTAGAATCCTAAAGTAAGGAAAGTCTATCTCGGCCCCTTAAAGAGCAAAGCGCGTGCGCATGTCATGATAATCACGTGCAAAATTGGCAGTTGATCGAAATTACCGGCGTACCATATACGTACTTTGTACGTTTTACATATAGTTTGTGATCGTACACAAATGTACGTACATCAGATGTCCCATGAACGTATATACGTAAAATGGAATAAAAATGTACGTACAGTGGACAATGGGTCCTATGTATGGGGTAGTTAGTTAAATGGAAATAACATTTTTAAAATGGTCCACTAGGCCCTGGTTTTATTTGGATAATCTCTTATTTTGATTAGTTTTGACAATTGGCATTTGAAGTGGTATCTGGTATGGTTGTCTATGTTTATCAGTGAAAGATTTAAAGTGAAACTATAACACCCTATATATCGGTAACCCAGCGTTTGCGGCGATATGTACATAAACTTTTAATCATAAAATAAGCCAATCATATTCAAGAATACTGTATATTGTAACGTAAATTTATATATTATTATATATTTACAATTAATTAACAATAATTCGATAACAGTTTGAAAATGGATTAATTTATACAGTTAATTATTGTTTATCATTTACAATGTATAACATAGCACGAGCGCTAACTATTTATCACTAATAGTTTACTTTGGCAACGCTGTTAGACGCTAACTGAAGCACAATTCGATTTACTTACATATCAAACGCTCATTTTTCTCGAAAGTTCTCGAACGCTCCCGAATATTCTAGACTATTTTCGAACAAATACGTCGTATTTCCCGGAAAGAATGCTTCACATTTACTTTTGTTTGTTATCGCCTATGAGTAATATTTTATGGTGCCCGATGTTTATTGGAATTTCTAGAATATTCGTTACAATATTCGAATCTTGTTTTGTATTGGAATTATTTAACGATATTAATTTTGTTTAAATAATCGCTTGTATTTTTTTAAATTGAATTATAAAGAAATTACGTCTTAAACGATTAAATTTATTCATCTGGAATTTTGCGTAGTATTTGTGAAAGTGTATTTCTCCGGTCATTGCGATAAGAGCGTTATCGCTGCGTAGGATAATTAATTTCAAGATAAGCACGTGTTGTCGCCGAGATGTTAATTCTTTCAGAGACAGTACGAACTGGACGTTAATCGTGGCGTCTTTGGTTGGTGGACGTTTGAAAAATAGTCGTTTGTTTTGGTGTATTGCCGTTTCTGACCGTATTTGAAAAGACAATCTGTCTTGTTTAATTCTAATGTCGTGTAGAACAAAGATAGTACATACCTTTTTGCCAGTAGATGGAAAAAGATGTAAGTACAGGGGGCGATTTTCAATTTTCTGAAGGCATGAAATTAATTTTTCTATGCTTTAAAGGTTGATTACAACCCTTGATAATCTCGCCCAGTGGATGGCGATTTTATTGTACTGTTTGACTGCAGTCAGAAAGTGATTTTTTCTGAGGGCTTGAAATTAATTTTTTTCTGTTTTAAGGGTTATATTCCAGGGTGGGGAAATCGTTGATCGTTTTATTATTTCATTTTATTTTTTACGGTAATGTTATATGTTTGCCCAAAATGTATCCACGGTTAGCTCAGCTTTACTAGAGGGATCTGTCGCCCTCGGCATAAATATATATATAAAACTCAATTAGAAGATTTCTAGTACTTAATATTGAATTTAAATAGAAAATTTACTGCGTTCGGCAAAATGAGCTCATACAAGAATATTGATTACGGAGATTTCGTTTATAAAATTCAAAGTGGTACAAAATGATTAGACCGAGTCTTTATAGGATATTTCTAATTACTGTTTCAATGTTAAAATTCCATCTGGTTAATATCTTAAACTAAACGGTCCAAATACCAACAGAAAAATACACTTTACCTTAATTACACACCGTCTAAAACTACCCCTTGAGTCGTCCAACTTACAAAATAAAGAGAGCGTCAATTTTATTACGAAACCATTGATTTAAAAGAAATTAAAATTAAAATTTTGGAGTAACCAACTTTTCAATGGAACCACCCTACCTTACACTAAGCTATTAATGAGGGTCGCTCTTTATTGGAAAAAAACCCAAAAATTGTCTCAAGTAACAAAATCTTATAAAACAAGCGCCAAAGTTTATTTTCGAAGTTCCCATGCACTTCGTCTTGAACAAAACAAATAGGGCTGACTGCCCGAGATTTAACGTAAACAAATTTACACGCTCTTTTACCGTCGCGCAACTCGCAACCTTATTTTTACATTAATTGCAGTATTTAAGGAAACAACACTTCCACCAGAAGATAAACTCCTTTAGGATTTTCAAAAAACCGCCAATCACAATTAAACTTGATAACGCCACCTTACGTCGAAAATAACAAGCACATCGTAAAACACCCGCATCCGCAGCGATAAGAACACGTCCGATAATTAAACTTCGCCGGATAAGACTCGCAACGACCAGATGTGTCTTACTTCTAATACCGTATCTAAATTTAGAAACGAATCGATAGACAATTAAAGAAATTGTTATTACCCACAGTTTTTAATAATCTAAAAATCTGGTCGTTAATTACGATTTTCTAGCACACAAAGAACTAAATAAACACTCGCTGAGTGTGACTTTTATTAATTTTGATGATACGAACTGACTTGGTTGAATTTGACGATTCAATTCGTGGCTTCTCGAATGGCGGAACACTTTTACTTTTAACGGTCAGAGAACCTTGTTTTCTCCCACCTTCAGAATCTCCTTCCTTAAGATTTCGTAAACAAACAGCCAATCAGAATCAAATTCGATTAACAGCTGCTGTTTTCTTATCGGTGATAACGCGTGCTTATCTTGAAACTAATTAAATTTCACCTTACACAACGCGACAAATGTTCTTATCGCAATGGCCAGATAAAACCTTTTAATACAACGAGCAAATACGATCAGATGTTCCTACCTTTAAGTAAACAAATTACAACGACAGTTGTTTCTGTTGTTATTGCTAACCTTTTAGTATATGCTTGAAATATTCTTTGAATTACAATGAGATTTTTTTTGGCATTTTGGCGTTATGACAATGCTAAAAGCACTCAATTATATAGCACGGAGGTCGTTGAGATATGAATTTTCCACTATGTTTGAAAAAGATAAAACAAAAAACTCTGGAAAATTAAATTTGAAAGGTTACCAAGCTTATATAAATGAACAAACATCGGAGTTCGCAGAAAATAAAAACAAACTTACATGAATATCCGACAGAGCAAGAAATAAAAGGGTTACAATTAGACACTTCCGTAAACAAGAACTAAATGTGGTAATTTCCGCGTACAAATGGGGTAAATGTGCAAAGTGTGGCGAATAAAACGACGTAATCCTTCGAATCCCTTTACGGAGAGATGCCGATCCTAAAAAAATTCTCCTTTTCGCAATTTCCCCTCACAATTGCGGCCGAATTTGATAGACGGCGATTTCGTTAAAGGAAGCCGTCTAATTTCCCGTAGATGCAAATCGAAAACACGGCGGCGTTTCGCCGAAGCCTCTCTTTCCAGTTTTCTACTGCAAAAAAAAAACATATCAATCGCAATTTATGTTAATTGCGACATGGGAAGTATTAAAATTCAAATTACTTTCTGCTTTACGGATTCGTAATTCGCGTAAACGCAATAACTGGAGTAAATTGAAGCTTTTATTAAAGTTCCGTAATAAATATTTTTTCTGGGTACGCACTGCAAGTACGTAGAGTACTTGACTCGTTTTTTTTTATTATAAAAGTGTTATTCTTTTAATCTTGCGGCATTATGTGCAATTATGTAAGCTGAATGCGCGATTTTTGTTTATAAAGTGTGTTATTTTGAATTTTGTGCCCATTAATGTTAATTTATGGACGTTTGGGGAAGCCTAAATGTCTATATTTACATGCATATTCTGACCGTCTTTCTTATCAAACTGTTCCCAAATCGTACCTCAGCATTGATTATTTTGCGTCACTACACTCTCGATTTCACCAACTTGATTATCATACTTGCAGAAACGCGAAAGCCGGTTCATAAATTACAACGTCAGATTTAGGTACTTAAAAAAAAGAGATACCTACGTTCTCAAAGAAACGAAATTACTAACCAGTGACCTTTAGAATAGCTTGTATTATTTTTTATTGAAATGTAACGTTAGTTCTTGAATAAGATATGAGCATTTTGGGGGGTGGGTGTAACGGTAGCTCTAAATTTGGATTATTTTTTCGAATTTTATAGAATTTTTGGAATTTTTTTAAGGTTCAAACATTTTCCAATTAATTGTACGACTGGTTGAATTGTAGAAGTCGCCTGGAAGCACAGCCATCCTGATTGACTTTTAAAGAAAAGTGGTTGACGTAATCATTAGGCGTCACGTGGAAAAAGGCGTCAATTAATTAATAAAAAATATTAGGGAGGGGTTAGTCTGGGAAGTTTTTGAAGGCATTCGGTCTAAGACGACCAATACCCCGTTTGGTTGCTTTAGGTTCTTATTTTTTCATGCGAGTTTACCGAAAATGTAAACTAAAAAAAGGCAAAAACAAGTGTACGATTTTGCGTTGTCGGAATTTCTCCAATTACCGTAATACAAAAGACGTTTCGGACCTATAAACAATTAAACTTCATTCAGAGAGCCATGACTCCCTCACAAACTGATAGAGGAAAAGTTATCCGACGCAAAGATTCATTTTACAGTCCGTGCCATTTCAGGAAGCATTGCATCAGCCAGGAATTATGGCATAACCCCTTTTATGCCATCTACAGAAGGACATTTTACATGAGGTACCGTTATTTTATTTATGTAAAATTAAGGATTGTATATATTTAAGACAAAATCATATATGAGTGGAATTAAAAATCTCTAAAATTTGAAGTTTAATGTTCTTAAAGATTGCCATCTCTGGTCAATTTCAAGCTGTTAGTATTGCATGTATTTTGGTGAACTCATTGACATGGGAATTGTTATAGCTAATTAGTTTTTTCATTTACCGTACGTTACTATCTTGCATAACGTGGAGGAAGTGAGTAGGTATAGAAAAATTGACGTTAAAATAAACAGGGTGCTGCACTTAAAAAATTGGGTCATATCTCAGAAAGGTGCCCCCCCCCCCCCACTGAATTCTACGTAAAACTATCAAAAATATATTTTCGATTTCACCCTGTATCTCAGAAACAAACGTAGATAGCCCTTGATTCTGTTTGTGGTATTAAGAGTTTCCAAAAAAATGACACAGGGTTGCGAAAACTGCAAATCTCTATTTTTAAAAACAGCTTTCGCTCCTGTAGGCGCTTGCAAATTTTCCCACAACTAAAACACTCGATTATTGAAGTTGTCCCACCGCAGCGCTTCTAAGCAGAAGGAAAGGAGGCAGTACAGTGCTGCTAAACCATGCTAAACAGACCAGTATGAAGGGGCAGTTACGAGTATTTACTTTGAATTTTGCAAGTATAAGCATTTGCTTACTTTTATTCATACGGCCCAATGACTTTATTTTGTGGTGCTTGAATTTGTTTAAATAATTGCGCAGTATTTTATTTTATTTTATTTATTAGGGACATTTGAAAATAATGTTTTGTCAAACTTATCGCATTTAAATCCGGTCGTTGTGATAAGATATTTGTTATCGCTGCGTAAGTTAATTAGGTTGAACATAAGCAGGTTCCGCCGATAAGAAAACATAGGTGGGAAATTTAAGTAAACCTCTCGCCAGGAAAGATTGCCGGTCACAGAAGACCTGATCCCGGTCTTACAATCTGTGTTTTGCAAAAGATGTGAGCAACTTCCGGGATAGGATCGTGCCAATGTTGAACGAAAAATCTTTTCGTTCAACATTGCCACGATCCTATTCCGGAAGTCGCTCGCATCTTAAAAAAACATAGATTGTAAATTGACACAAGGTGTGCTGTGACCGGCAATCTTTCCTGGCGAGAGTTATAGAGGAGAGGCGGAAACTGAGAGGGAGGAATGTTTTAAACAGCAGGCTTTTTTTGGTGGTGGCTGTATTTAAGTGTGCTATAAGAGATTTTTATTACGCCGTGTAAAGTAAGTCGAAAAAATAAGTGAAGTTTACGAAGCAGTTGGTCGCGGTGTTGTGTTTATCGAGCGGTTATCGCGTAAAAAAGCTTTCCTTTAAGGGAGATTTGTCCACCATCGAAGAGTGACATTTAAATCGAAATTTAAGTTAAATCAAAGTTGGTTTTTGTGTTTTATTTGGGCGTTATTAAGATTTTTTAAATTAAATGCTTACAATCGATCGCTTGTTGCGTGGTATTTATACTTTAGCCCTGAGTGCCTAGTTTTCTTTCCGCTTGATTGATTTATTTAGTCGAGTAAATTTTGTGTTTGTGTTTTTGTGTCGTGAATATCTCTTGCGTGCTTAATCGAGTCCAAATTACGACCTAGATGAGAGTTCTCATGCTAAATTTTTTTGTCGGTATCCAGGGTTATTCCAAGTGTTTGTAATATAATTCTTGGGAATTGTGGAGTTGATCAAGGCTGCCGAGTTTTCTAAAATTTAACAAAATTAGTCTTATCGAGATTTTTAGTTGTGGCGGATGCCGGACGTTTTGTACAAATGATTTTGTTAGTACCTGTGTTTAATTGACCTAGCTCGACAGGTGCTTTGTGAGTGGTTTAGTTTTAGTGACCGGCGTCTCGACACTCAAGATAAATCCACCATGCGATAAATTACAGGTGCTTGACTCCACTTTGCTTGCGGCTAAACGCAAATTTCGCACAACACATACAAACCATCCCACAGTTGTAACCAGGGACTCTTTTAATCGTGTTTATTTTTTCAAATTTTTATAGATGGGTAAAATTGGATTTCGTTACGGTTGCGCAGTGCTACGTATTAAGAGTTCATGGGAAGCGATTAATTTGCAAAATTAAAAAACCGTAGGTTTGATGAATGGATTTCGGACGCATTTGATCCGTGAGGCTGGACGAATCCAATTCGTTAGTGATTAAAGATGGCCGCGTTAACTAATTAACGCTATATTGTAAATGTTCTTGTTAATTGAAAACGAGTAGTGACGGATCCAGAGAAAAGAGAATGAAAGCATTCGGTTTTGGGCCGTCAGATAGCTCAGGTCCATATTTGTTTTTGGGACACGGGAGTGTCAACTGCGCGGTTCAAAATTTAGTAACTTATATATGGGGCAACCCGGGTTTATATGTATCAGTAAATTTTACTTCTTGCGTTTCCGTAATCGTAATAAAGAATAATTTAATAAGGTAAATTTGCGTCAGGAGAATAATTATAAAGTTTAGACGGTGCCTGTCAATATATTTAACGCCCCCTCGCATTTCTGTGATCCTTACTCATTTTTTAGACATTGAATTTTTGTCAATGCTTTTATTTTATATCATGAGGAAGTTGAGAGAGGGTGTTAGTGTTGAATCGGGAAATTCGGGCGGAAGCATTTTTTCTAATACCTAGTTATTAACGAGCTCCTAGCGAGCTTATAATTTTGCGGTGTCTGTCCGTCTGTCCGTCCGTTAGCACGATATCTCGATAATGAATGGACCGATTACGATTAAATTTAGTAGATGGATTCTTTATCAAATTTGTAGATCGGAGTTCGTGAAATGGCAATGTAGCCCAAAAAATAAGGAAGGCCCTTTTGACATCTCCGTGAGTTATGAACTGAATTGCATGAAATTCAATATGCGTATAGCTTTAGCCATATAAAACGCAATTCCAAAAATTGAGTCTAATCGATCAACATTCACAGTGCCCTTTTCGCATCTCGACCATTTATAAACCGAATTGCAAACTTTTTTATTTGAAGGTATTGGAATAAAATTATTATAATGTAGCGCCATTTTCTAAATTTGGTGTTGCGCATGCTCAGTGGCAACTTTCTTATTTATGGTGGCATTTAAATAAAATTTGATACATAGCCACTTGGGATAAAACCAAATTTAACTCCAGTTTCAAAATTTCGTTTTGCGCATGCGCAGTGCCAATTTTCTTATTTGTGGAGGCATTTAAATAAAATTTGATACATAGCCACTTTGAATAAAAGCAAATTTAAGGCCAGTTTCAAAACTTGGTTTTGCACATGCGCAGTGCCAACTTTCTTATTTATGGAAGCAATTAAATTAAATTTCATACATGTACACTTTAAATAAAAGCAAAACTAACATCAGGTTTAAAATTTGGTTTTGCACATGCTATAGCCATACCCAGGAGCTCGTTTTCTATATTTGTTTAGTTTATTTATTATATAAGACGATAAAGGGCGACCAATAAATTTTATACCTACCTACGTACTACGTTTGTCTGATAGTGATAGACAATTTTCTTGGTAGAAAATGTGTATCAGGAGAATATAAAGCTATAGATACGTATCAGTAAACTTTACACCGAGTGAGCGAAAAGAAAAAAGAAAAGGATAAGTTTCCGTTACTACAGTACAGATACTTCTCATGTAAGTGAATCTGGTGGACATACTATGAAATGGATTTGGCCATGTGCAGAAGTAACGATTTTTATGAAATTTTGATAAAACCAATTAAATTTCCAAAAATCAAATGGAATTTATGGAACAGGCGCACTTTGTCGGCCAGGCTTTAAACGCGAACACTTCGAGAGCGAAGTATCGGAAGTGGGTACTCACAAAAAGAAAAGTGAAGGTTCTGACAAAACACATTTATTGATGAAACCAAAACTTCACTTGCGTATATCTTGAGAACGGAGTGTCGGAAGTCTCTCAATGGTACCACATTCGACTTGAGTGTTGAAAGAGGGTACTCGCAAAGTGAAAATCAAAAGTTGTTGGCCAGGTGTATCATTTCATAAATGTTGAACTATGAAGTTCGTCTCGTATACCAGATCGAATTAGCAACAAAACTATGAAATTACACTACCTTTTCTTCGATTACATTCGCATTTAACGAGCGATTGTGCAAAAACAATAAATTTGATTTACCTTTAATCGAAACGTAAGAAATTGGAAATCGCATGATACGACCCCATATTAATCCCTAAACTGGGGATGGAATTTAATTTAACCACAATTCCTTTGTAATTCGGATTAGTCTCATTCCAAATGCATAAAATAAGGATACGACGTCGTTCGAAATAACCCATTTATTTGTGCAATTAGCGCCGAGTATGTTACCTTTTTAAAATTGAATGAATGTAGTCCTCATTTATAAAATGTAATACATTTACTTGCGTACCATTTACGTAATCCCGAGTATATGGAAAGAACTCCACATTCGGGAAATGGCTTAGATTCCTCCCTTTCAAAAGGATTAAAATTTGATATCGAAATTGTTGCGACGTTTTTGTTTCCACGATTTTCCGAAACTCGAACGAGACATGCAGAATTCATATTTCTGTAAGAAATGCTCTTTTGGGATTAGCGCAACGTTTATTAATATGCGATAGGGGTCATATTTTACATACGTTGCTTTTATTACTTGCACGATGTGACGATAATCCTCAGACTGATAAATGATGGAACGAATAAAGCGGCGTTTTTTTTTCTCTCCCTTTTTTGTCGAGTAAGCTCCTGTAACAAAACGCCCTGTTTCAAAGATTGATTTGTGGCCTTTCAGGATGTACCGCGGGGATTATTTCGCTAAATAGAAAATGATCATTGTTTGAAATGTTGAAATGAAGAATTCGGTCCGGCATTAAACATTCAACCTGCCGGATTTTTACCACTCGCACATTAGTAAGGGTGGTATTGCAATGACCCCACACTTTTTTGACGGAAATATACGTTTTGAAGCATCAGGAATCCGAATCAAACGAAATCTCGATTATGTCTGTCTGTACTCTGTACTCTCATTTCCGGCTGAACGGCTGAACCGACTGGAACCAAATTTTTTATTTTTATTTTATTTTATTATCCCTCTCTTGTTTTGGGCCCTCAACTCTTAAGACTAACAGAATCGCCCATGCGCAGGTGTGCGGGTGGTATCTGTGCTAGTCACGCGTAGGCGAATTGATTCGTTTGAACGAGGTTTCTAAGTTTAAGTTCTCCAAAAACTCCCAAGGGTCGTCCTGATGACAGTTTTAAGCTTCTCCATGATCCAATAACTACGTCAAAAGTTATATCCTATTTAAATAATACTAGACGTATAGCCTTGTTGCCACAGTGGACTGGAAATCCTATTTTCGCATAAACTCCTCGCATAATAGACTCCTGATACAAAAGACTAAACGACAGTAAAGTATCTTGAACTTAGAGAAAGACCTCATGAGTTATGTTCTTCTGGTACCCAGATACTAATAGTGGGCAAAACAACTCCTCGAACAAATATACTCTCCTAATACAACAGTTTAAACGAAATGAAAGTGTTGGAAGAATAGAGAAAATTTAGCTAAAATTATCACATTTATAAGATCTTGAAAATTACAATTTTTGTCCCCCCAAATTACAGGCAGGTGTCTGGTAGAAAAGCCTGAAACATTAAAAACAAGTATAAATTGTGCACAAGTCCTGTGCAGATAAAGCGCATTTTTTTAAATCGAAATAGCTTTTGTTTTGACATCACCAATGGACATAATTCTTGCACGTCTCAATCGCCCTTTGTGAGTACCCTCTTCCGACAATCCGTTCTTGAGGTATAAGGATCACGATAAGAGGTCGAAGAGGAGGGCTATGGTTGGTAGAAATTAATTCCTTTCGTTGAGAGCTTTCATTAGAGTACCATTGAGCATCACAATTTTTAAGATGTTGAAATGTCAAATTTCGGAAATGTCAAATTTTGTTAATTTCAAATCATTTTTTTATCTTGTAAATGGCTATTTCAGCCATTTAATATTATCTGAAATAAAATTAAATGGCGCCGTGCGCTGCCTTTCTCTCTTTTTCCCTATAAAACAGCGTATTTCCGTCTCACTATGAGTTGCAAAGGTGGCCATTTAAAATTATCTAAGATAATCGTAAATGGCGGATGAATTAAATTTAAATTTATTTAAAATTATCAACAGAGTTGGATTGGGTCAAGCATAGAGTGACCCAGTGACCCGGTGACCCAGTTAGTTTACTGACCCTGTGACCCAGTGACCCGGTGACCCAGTTGACCCGGTGACCCGGCGACCCAGTTTGACCCGGTGACCCAGCTTGACCCAGTGACCCAGTTTGACTCAGTGACCCAGTTTAACCCGGTGACCCAGCTTGACCCAGTGACCCATCTCGACCCACCTTTACCCGGTGACCCATCTTGATCCGGTGGTCCCGTTTAAACCGTTATTTGGATTAAGCCAACTAGTAGAAGAAAATTAATGAACACCAGTAAGCAACTGGTAAGCCCTGAAGCAAAGAAATGAAGGAAGGAACTGTTTAGAAATAATATTACTATAATACAATTCGGGACCTGAAAGGTTTTTTACGGCAGTATTAAAGCAAACATCACAGAAATGGCAGTTGTCCAGCAATCGAGTATTATTTTCAACAAACCAGCATTAAGTTTCATTTATTTCATAATCTGTACACTTGAACCGAGGTCACTGACTTAACTGCGTTATTCGATCAAACTAGGTTACTGGGCCAAATTGGGTCGCTGGGTCAAACTGGGTCACACCGGGTCACTGGGTCAAACCGGGTCACTGGGTCAAACCGGGTCACTGGGTCAAACTGGGTCACTGGGTCTAACTGAAGAGAATATGACGTGACCCAGTGACCCAGTTGGGTAACACTCTTAGTTGAAGTAATAGAAAAACAAGTAGCAAACCGTCGCTCTCGCACGAGTGGTCAGTTACTTTTCAACAGCCAACTTTTAGCTTAAACATATCTCTACCCAGGCTCATTTCATTGGTTTAAAACTGAATTTAATGGCGCCTTTTTCCCACATCTAAGATCACATCTCTACTCTGCATCAACTGTTGATAAGAATTAGTGTTTCTCTAAACCAAAAAGAAGCGTTAGAATAGCTGTAAAAGCTCAACGCCTTTGATGTATGGCTTGCGAGAGATGCACTTTGTAAGTAGCCGTTGGTGTCGCCTTCGATCGATCAGAACGTTTCATTTACGACTTCTGCCCGCAATTTGCGTGTAAATTGTGCTATTAAGGGAAATCGATAAACAAAATTAAAAATTTTCGATGAATATTCATAGCGATGTTTCGAAGCGAGTGCTTTGAAACGTGTCCGGAAGCGCTTTAATGAAAGAAAACAAATTTACTTTCAACCAGTTAAAACATAATATTGGCACGACGGAATGCCTTAGGTTGCGCTTTCATTAATATGGATGATCCGCCATCTCAAAATGTTGACACAGATTCAGTTTGAAATATAACTTAGTTGGTTATTCGTTTAATAGTCACACATTGGAGCAAGTAACGGGCGATCAAGAGTGAGTGGCGGTCGAGTCGCCTTTCGTTTCCCGTGTAAGCAACAAAAATTCCAAAGGCGACTCATTTTTGATCGCTTAGTATTTACCAATATTGAACTTAACAGAGTCAGCTATAATTTTGCACTATTATCGTGTCTATGTTAGAGTATACAGGGTGTTATACATAGGTATGTAAATTGGGTGGTAGAGGGGATTAAAAGAAGCACTTTTTTCCAATAAACCGAGGGTCCAACGTGTTTCGTTTGGTAGTCACATTATATCCAGAGATGTTCCACAGGGACCCACATAGCGTCCGGTTCTATTCACATGCATTTTTGTGCTTATGGTCCCATTCTCTGCGAGCTATTTTGAGGTGGTTTGGGCATCACGAGAATACACGTATCTGAGCTTCCAATTTGCACCTCAATCCGAAATAGAGGAACGTTTGGTACCAATTATTTAGTTTTTGGGAACATTTATCATGTGCTCGTTTTTAATGATACTCTTTACTTACCATACCAAAAATATCTTTTTAAATAGCTATTGGCCAGAATTGGTTTAGTTATATTTTTAGTCATCTCTCGTTACGGTACCCCCTTCGTCTTGCGAACGTTTAACAATAACAGAAATTTATATTTTGAAATTGTATTATAAGTCCAAATAAGATTAAAAATTTTTAAAATAATGTAACAAAATTTACCTTTGAATTCTGGTCGTAGCGGCCGCGGCCGTCTGAATTCAAAAGGGCGCGTTCTGCAACAAGACAAACAAACAAATAAAAGGCACAGTGAATCGTGCTGCACGTAAAGTATTGCGAAACAGCAAATGTCTAACGTCTGACACTAAGTAGGCAAATCGGATATTAAAACTGTTAATGAATATTCAGAAAGAATCAATCACTTTACGCAAGAAAAAGCTAAATTTTGAACGACGATTGTCCTTACCAAAGAAAAATTGGTATGAACCCATAACCCCGGTATATTCTTCGTGGCGAAGCCAGTAGAGTAAGTACAATCGGGTATACCGGAGCAATTTACAAGATCGTTAACATCCCAAGGGGTTTCGTTAATAATTGCAGTTACAATTCACGAACCATTATCGAAGTATAAGGTCAACGAACTCCATGTAATTCGGTCAGAGATAATGTTGGTGAAAGTGCAGTAAAATTTTTCCTACCCGGTAATATAGACACTCATCTATGGCGTTCTTGCCTTGGTCAAAGTGGCGGTGGACCTCTCCAAGTGAATTTTTCTTGCGCAATGTTGAGAAAATCCAAAATTCTGCAGTTTCCACTCAAGAATATCGATGTAGAAAGCACAATCCGGCAGGTAATAATGAAGAAAAGAGTAAATCAGAAGTAACCAAAAAAATTATTATTCAAATTCAAGGGAAATGCGTAATTGTTTTGCCACATACCGAACCATGGCCTTAAAGCTTGTAAAATTATCCACAAATGCGTCAGCGAAGCATCAAAAGCAAAGTAACAAGAGAAAAACTTTACTAAACTTATACAGCAGCAATAAATATTCCGAAAAGGCTGCCAAAAATTGTCGAGTAACTAATGGCGTGTATGTTCTACAAGTAATGATCAAATCTCCTCTTTTTACAAGGAGTACCTGCCTCCTGAACGTTATGAGAGCTTTTTGAGATTGTATGCAACTCTTTATAGCTCTAAAAGGCTGATACAAGCTCTGCGAGACTTAGGAAAAGCTTATAAGGAGTTCGAGGCTTCCTAAAATTCTTTTAAAGGTTCTCAAAGATTTTTAAATAGCTTTAAAGGGGCAGCCCCTAAGGGTTCTTAATTGTTTTGAATGGCCTTTAAACACTCTTTAAGACTAACAAAATTTCTTAAAGGGCCAACTCTGAAAGAGAGGTGATTAAAAGCTTCTGAAGGACTCTCGGAAACTCTTCAAGCATCATAAGGCTTCTAAGGATTTCAAAGACTCTATGATAGCAAAGTTTCAAGTCTTTCAAAAACCTATGGAGCCCCTTGATTACTTTTGAAGGGCTCATCGAGGTTTTTAAAGGTATTGAAAAACCCCTTGGAGACCTTGTTGGCGACTTTTAAAGACTCTTAAATGCATGACTTAAGAGTACATCTCTTCAAAATCTCTTCATGATGTCTACAGAATATCTTCGAATTCTTTTCGAATTCTCTTCAGAATATTTTCAGAATCCCTTCAGAATCTCTTCAGAATCCCTTCAGAATCTCTTCATAATCTCTACAGAATCTCTTTAAAATCTCTTCGGAATCTTCTCGAAATCACTTCGCGTTCTCTTCAAAGTCTGCAGAATTTCTTCAGAATCACTTTAGAATCTCTTCTAAATCTCTCCAAAATCTTTTCTGAATGAAACTCTCTCGAATTGTCTTCAGAATCACATCAAAATTGAATCTTTTCAGAATTTCTTCAAAATCTCTTCGGTGTCTTTTCAGAATCTCTTCATAATCCGTTCAAGATCTCTACAGACACTCTTCAGAATCTACAGAATCTCTTCAAAATTTCTTGAGAATCTCGTATAAATATCTTCCAAATGTCTTCAAAATCTCTTCGGAATCCTTCAGAATCTCTGCATAATCCCTTCTAAATCTCTTCGAATTACTTTCAGAATCACATCAAAATCTCTTCAGAAACACTACAGAATCTATTCAAAATCTGTTATAAATATATTCAGAATCTTCAGAAGCCCTTCATAATCTCTTCAAAATCTCTACAGAACCTCTTCAGAATCTATTCAGAGTTTGTTCAAAATTCCGTATAAATCTTATCAGAATCTCTTCGAAATCTCTTCGAATTCTCTTCAGAATCTGGTTAGAATCTTTTCAGAATCTCCTTCGAATCTCTTCAGAATCTCTTTATAATCCCATCTTCATAATTTCGTAGAATTTTCTTCAGAATCTCTTTAAAATCTCTTCGGAATCGCCTCGAAATCTCTTTGCATTCTCTTCAAAATCTCTTCAGAACCTCTTAAAAATCTCTTCAGAATCTTTTCAAACTCTCTCGAATTATCTTCAGAATCACATCAAAATAGAATCTTTGCAGAATTTCTTAAAAATTTCTTCAGAATCTGAGAATCTCTTCATAATCTCCTCAAGATCTTTACAGAACCTCTTCAGAATCTACAGAATCTCTTCAGAATTTTTTCAAAATCTCGTATAAATACCTTCAGAATCTTTTCAAAATATCTTCAGAATCGCTTTACTCTTTATAATCTCTTCAAAATGTCTTCATATAGAATTATCTTCAGAATCACATTTAAATAGAATCTTTTCAGAATTTCTTCATAATCTCATCAAAATTTCTTTAAAATCTCTTCAAAATGTCTTCAGAGTTTCTACAGAATTTCTTCGGATGAGACCTCTTAAAGGCTATTAAGGATTCTCAAATGCCCATTAGGCGCTCTAAAGGCCACTAGAGGTTTATTGAGACCATTGAAGCGTCTTATAGGGAAACCAGTCGGTGACCTAGGCCCTTAAAGACTAATAAGGCGACTTAAAGGTTCTTAATGACTGCCAGAGGTTCTTAAAGATGCTCTTAAATGCTTTCTAAGACTTAATGCCACAAGAAAACAGTTTGCTCTTTATGATTCATAACCTTTTTAGCGCATTTCCACAAAAATAAAAAAAAATGCGCTATTGTGGCCACTTTGTCCGTCCGTCCGTCCGGCTGTCCGTCCGTCCGTCCGCTCGTTTTGCGACGCTACTAGTTCTTTATCTTAAGAGCTATTGTTCTACTTTTCTCGCTATTTGGTTCGTTATGGTGTCGAGTCTTGCACCAAGGAAGGAATTTTTTCTGTACCGCTTACAAACAAAGTTATTGTAAAAAAAACAAAAAACCGTTTTTTACATGTTCCATAATTTTACACTTTTACCGTTTATTAACGATCCTAGAGAGCGTTTATAATTTTGCATTGCTATCTGTCGCCTGCCGGTTGGTCTCTCCGTCTGTTCCTTTGTCTGTCTGTCCATCTATCTGTCCGTGTGAACGATAACTTTGTTTAGAAATGTTCGATCGCTTTTACATCTCCGTTAGTTATGAACTGAAATGCATGAAATTCAATATGGGCATAGATTTAGCCATATAATACGCAATGCCAAAAGTTGAATCGAATGGATTCAAAATTCATAGTGCCCTTTTCGCATCTCGACCATTTATAAACCGAATTGCAAACTTGTTTACTTATAAAAGTATTTGAATGAAATTTGATACATAGGCACTTGGAATAAAGGAAAATCAAACGCCAATTTCAAAATTTGGTTTTGCGCATGCACAGTGCCAACTTTTTTATTTATGGGAGAATTTAAATGAAATTTGATACATAAGCACTTCGAATAAAGGAAAATCAAACGCCAATTTCAAAATTTGGCTTTGCGCATGCGCAGTGCCAACTTTTTTATTTATGAAAGAATTTAAACGAAATTTGATACATAGGCACTTGGGATGAAGGAAAATCAAACGCCAGTTTCAACATTTTGCTTTGCGCATGCGCAGTGCCAACTTTTTTATTTATGGAAGAAATTAAATGAAATGTGATACATAGGCACTTGGAATAAAGGAAAATCTAGCGCCAGTTTCAAAATTTTATTTTGCGCATTGCAGTGCCAACTTTTTTATCTATGGAACTATTTAAGTGAAATTTGATACTAGTTCATAAAATTCCAACAATCCACAAACTCCACCACATTGTTTGGCATATGTCGCGGCCCAGCGCGATGGCAACAAAGTAGTGGTATCCTCACGACAGTTGACTAAATCCTGGGAGAGGCGGCGACGCCAGGCATATGTCAAAGTTTCAAGTTTCATTACAGAGGCAGAGCAGACTACGTTTCCTGCCGCTTGTCACTTTACTGGCCACACCTGTCACTTTACCGGCCGCACCGTCACTTTACCAGCCGCATTTTTGACATTTCCAAATGTCTATAATGACTCCTGTCGTCACTGACAGATTGACATTAATCAAAAGTTCTATATAAATATATATAAAAATTGAAATTTTGTATTAAAATACGATTTCGGGTAAAATTTTATACAAAACTCGTCAGTAAAATGTCATTACCTGACTCGGAAATTAAGGTAGTCGACCCCAAAGGGGCCTCGCACTTCAATATTTCCTCGCCAGTAATGTATCATTTCCCTGACTTTTATGTCAATAACTATTATTGCGGACATTTCACTATTAAACCTGTACTCTTATCAATAGCAGTATACCTAATACTCAAATAATGGTAATTGTCTATGCTGAAAAACAAGAGTTCGTTATAATTTGCTTGCTTTGCTTTCATAGTGTGATAAGTTGATTACCCACTGATGATGATTTCGTTACCTATAATACTTAATAGGATCTCGCGGATTGCTTTATATTAAAAGCACTTGTATTTTCACAAATTTATGGCATTAAGTCCGATCTTTTCTAGGTATAGGCAAAGAATAGTATAGGTACAGTGACTCAATCTAGAACAGTGGCGACAACCGGGTATATCGTTTTTGATTGGCCGCTGGTTCCGGTCGCCATATTGGGGCTAAAATGCTACACTTTGGTATAGGAGTTTTACTTTTCCCTGTGTTCTTGCGAAATAGATACATTTTATGAAAGCTAATACTTTTTAGCTGCAGAATACAAAAGAAAATCCTTAAAATACGCATAACAGAAGAAATTATGTTTCGTGATTAGCAGATAGATAAGGAAGGTCATTATTATTTACTTGCCATGTCTTTGTAGTGCGTTTTATATGCTCTACACCATTTTTGGATAGTATGGCCAGACCAAGCGAGACCAAACGACACTAGATGAAACTAAACCAGGCCGAAACGAGACTTTGACTGCCACTGGTTTTTCTTGTGGTAGTTTTTGTATCCGATATACAATGTATATACTAAGCCGTTTATCCAGTCTTGACGACTGTATACGGTCCATCGCGAGCTTTCATGTAGCTTCGGGGATAGCCCACGTCTCCTCCGAGGACGATACAACCATACCAGATCGCCAGGTTGATAATCACTAGGGCCTCCATGTAGTACTGCACTTTCATTCTGTATAACTGCATGTTATCGCGAACTTTGTCATGGATGGCACCCAATTTCTGTCGCAGGTGCAGCTACTGATCCCAATCATGCTGATGGTCGGACACAACTTTTGACAAGTACTTCCCCATCGTCATTTTTTTGTGGGTGTAAACTGTAAAGCAGTGGTTCTGGTCTTGCGAATGCCCAATAGCTGTTGACACAGGATTTGGAATAGCGCTGACTCCTTCAACTGCTCCAATCTCTTCACTATTTTTAGCGCATTTTTTAAGAATTCTATTTATTATTTATTTATTTATTTATTTATTTATTTATTTATTTATTTATTTATTTACTTATTTATTTATTTATTTATTATACCTCTCTTGTTCTGGGCCCTCAACAGGCTTGCGCCCAATTACAGAGTGACCCGCATAATAAGAATTTAAAAAAATGTGCTATTCTTTGCGTTTTGTCCGTCCGTGCGTCCGTCCGAACCCACTTCTGCCGTTTCGAACTACTTCTAAGGGAATAGTCCTAGAGGAGTCCTGGAATTTTTTGCAGTAGGTAGCCTATACCTTGAAGGTGTGTCAGAGGGCCATCAAACTTCGCTGTCTAAAAGGGACCCCCCCGAGTTGCTGTTTTTAAAAGTGAAACGTGCATAACTTTTACATACGACAACCAATTGGTCTCAGATTTTGCATACGCATGCCTTTAGTGGTGCCAAGTTAAACTTTAGGAAAACCTATTTCGGTTAAAAAAATGCGCTTTATCTGCACAAGAGTTGTGCACAATTTATATTTGTTAGCGCATTTTCCAACGAAGTTGGGTGCGCTATTGCAGCCACTGTCTTTGTCCGTCCGTCTGCCCGAGGCCTTAACTACTCCTACAGTTTTCAAGATATTTAGTTCGTTCTTTTTGCATTCGGTAGCGTATCGCTCTGGCACCTGAGTCAAGGAAAATCTTGACGATTGCGCAATGTTAACTTTTTTATTTATTAATATATTTTGTTGAAATTATAATCACAGATGCTTGTAGTAAAGGCAAATATATCGCATATAGCAAAAATCAGATGTGCGCATGCGCAGACTGCGCAATGCAAACTTTCTCATTCATGGAGATATTTCTTTGAAATTTTAACCAAAGATGCTTATAGTAAAAGCAAACGTATTGCATATTGTAAATATCAGATTAATAAGCGCACGCGCAGGACGCGCAATATCAACTGCGTAGTAAGTGTCAAATTTTAACCATATATGTCTCTAATAATGAAAAACATAGCGTATACAGGGTGTTGACTTGCGTAACGCATCATAGGGATTTCAATGTAAAATTCATAACATGCGATTATTGGCTCCCCAAATTATTTTAGAGCAAAAATATATTAAGGTTTTTTGATGAAAAAAATTTTTTCAATCAACCGTATTAGTTTTAAATTTTTTGCATAATAAAGACGGAAAATTGGAAAAATAAAACCGACATCTTTTTCAATAATCTGCGATGCCATGGAATTTTCTAAAACAAGAAAATATCCAGTTATCAATTAGCAGCAGTTCGAAATGGATTTTATGATCGACTTGGTTACTGTCTTGCAGTTAACGGTGACTTTGAAATTCTTCTCATAAACTGAAATTGAAGTAGCACGTCAATAATGGATTGCCCATGTGCAACGCTATCTTTCATATTTGTGGCCGGATTTTTACGATTTTAACAGAAGTTGCATCTTACAAATGGGAAATGAATGCAAGTGGAAATGCGCTTTATGTAAATCGTTTACGATTACTTTTTAACTTGTTATAAATTAAAAAGCCTGTAGAACTTTCTTGGCAGTTTCGAAGGCACTTCAAGGACCTTTAAGGATCTTAAATGTTATTAAAGACATCCGAAGAATAATTTGTAGATGGATTAGGAAACTTGTTATAAAGTTAGGCTAGTACAAAGTATTATTATGAAACGAATGTGGAACAGGCCGATAGTGGGTAAGGCGTAAAAATGCAAAGTAATTGTAATGAAGATAACAAACACTTGTTAATAGGAACTAGGACAAAATAATGTCATAATAAGAATTGAAAACATTGTAAGTACCCATTTTTGTGGGAAAACGTCGAAAAGCTTCGCATTCTGACCTAGTGCATATTGACCAGTCGTTACTTTTGCAATCATTTCAATTTTCCTCTTCCTGTTTTAAAAATAATTCTAAAATCCGTCTAGCAATAGAAATCTATGTTGAATTGCAATTTAGAAACGATACACTAGTGGGATAATCTCGTAATTGACTCAGTCTAGGCTTGACGTAATCGCTCGAAATTGGAATTTGGCCCCCTCGCAGCTTCAGAAGTCTTGATCTCTATATAGCAGTACTGCACCCTCAGATAATTTAAAAAGATTTCGAGGGTGCAACCAAAAGAAGATTAAATTGTCCGAATTAAATTTCGAATCGTGCGTTGCGAGTAATTCGAATTGAATTTCCATATTACATAATTAATAAGCTTCACCAGAGGGACCTTTACTGGCGTCTCTTTTCCCGCGGTTGAAACGTCGGGAGGATTTATTTTGAGAAAAATGTACGTCGCGATGCCAAAGCGTCTTCAAAAATAACCGCGCATTGTTCGAACGAGCGAATCCGAATTGAGTAATTTAATCTTTTATTTATTGATGTAGGTAAATAAACGAAATTAGGAGGTGCGGAACGGGGGGGGGGAGACAAAGCTCGAGCGGTAATTGTTGTGCGTTGTTTATTTTTTAATTCGATAGTCGGAAATTTACATACCGACCGAAACAGCTAACGTGCGCCTGGGGCAAGGTTGCGGTTAGCCAAAATGATGTCTTCTCAATTAATTATTTAAGAAAATTCCGAAACGCGTCCGTGAAATCATGCACAGATAAATACCTTCAGTATCCTTGATTTTTATGGAGATCGACTGGCAGTTCGCGACAATTACCGGCGTCGTTGTATTGTTTAAAGTGATTTGCTAACATCGACGTCTGAACATTGAAGGTAAGTACTAATTGCTGATGTGTACAGCCAATTTACTTAATTCTAATGACTGAATCAAACAATTACCTGCCAATTAATAGCCTGCCCACCGACGCATTCATAAAAAATTCATTGCGAGCTTGAATGCTCGTATATCTAGTCCGATCCCGAGCTTGTTTTTTTAATTATACGCGTATGTATATGGTCCAGCAAATGCATTTAATTGTGGGTGTAATTAATGAATTTGTAAAGCTTGATTGCGATCGATAATGGTGTGCCCGTGTTATTCGCTACATTTAATTTATAATATTTGATCTTAACCCTCGTTGTTTGGAAGTTATCAGCGGGGTGAGTCTTCCGGCACTACAAGTTTCTGAATGGGTATTTACCTACTATCTTAGTGTAATTACACTATGCTACTATGTAGACGGCGCATGAAAAGTCATCGCTGTTTGGCAAATTTCAAATACGCTTCCTAGTCCTTTGTTAACTTATTAACAACGAAGACATTGACGCGTATTTAGTGCGACCAAAAGCAGGACATTTGCATAGTTTACTACAATTTTCAAACGCGTTTTTTTAAAATTTAATATTTGTAAATTGTAACGGGAGCCCTTTAATGGTTATTTTTAATTTGGAGGGGTGCGAGTTGAATTTATTTAGGATAGCTCAGTGTTTTAGAAAATAGAAAATTCATTAAATCGTTTTGAGCCGTCACAGAGAGCTCATTGTGGATAACAAATAATTAATTACGAGTAGAACTGAGATAGAGCAATTTAGCTGAATACGAGTAAGCAGAAAGCAATTTTGTCTTGGGCCGTCATAGATTTCCAGTCAAAGCAATCATATTTCAAAGTAAGTGAAAAACCGTCCGTAAGTCTAATTAATCGAATTCAAAAAATCACGAAAATCATTAATACGGAAGTAATATCGTGAAACCTAAAGTTTTGTTAGCAGGTGAATTAACCGGGTGTTCTGGGACCTGGTCCAGAAGAGGCTATTGTAAAAGAAATTTCATGTTATCAACTGGTTTCGTAAAGATAGTGTACGTGCAAAAAACTGTCGAAAAATTATAAAGGTACGAATATTATTAACATTTGTCTATGAAGCGTTCCATATCTAATAAATATACCTACTTGAGTACCTGAAATCTTTATTACTGTACGAATGAACTTTTCCCATGCATAAATCATAGTTAGAGGGGCGGTTAGATTAATGAAAAATTTCCAGGTTCCATTCTATATTTGCCAGATTTAAGGTACCATCCCTGCGAGAAAAACCATAGTGGTTTGTACCATAAGAAATCATCGATTCCAGAAACCGCTGTAACTATGCTACAATTTTTGATTTGTATAAAAATAACGATCAGTTCTTCTCAGGGTTCTTCTTAAGAATCTGCAATAAATTTTATTAAAGGAATTTATTTGTACATTTTCTTAATGAAACCTCATTGTAATATATAAAATATTTTGGAAGGAGTTTATACTGTTGTGAGTACCCTCTTCCGAAAATCCGTTCTTGACGTATAAGGGAATATACCCGATCATGATAAGAGGTCGAGGAAGAGGGCTATGGTTGGTAGAAATTAATTCCTTTCGTTGAGACCTTTCATTAGAGTACCATGAAGGATAAAACCACTCCCCCTCCACCCCGTACTTTGATTTAATATTTAACCCCCCCCCCCCACCCCCCCTCAGACCCCGTTGCTCCCTGATCTCGAAAAAGAGTAGCACGGGAAAGTTATAGTTTGTACAAACCAATTTATTTCGATAAGACCTTTCATTAGAATACCAAGGGTAGAACATGGTGTGCGCCCCCCCCCCCATTTTCTAAAGTTTAACTTGGCACCACTAAAGCATTCGTATGCAAAATCTGAGACCAATTGGTTGTCGTGTGGCACACCTTCAAGGTATAGGCTACCTACTGCAAACAATTCCAGGACTCTAGGACCATTCCCCTAGAAGTAGTTCAAAACGGCAGAAGTGGGTCCGGACGAACGGACGGACAGACAAAACGCAAACAATAGCACATATTTTTTAATTCTTAAAAAATGCGCTAAAAAATGTAACATAAACTGCAATTTTGATCAATTTTGCCGCGTGCAATGGAATGCTGCCACAAAACACCTGTTCAGCTAGCTCAAAGATAAAAGTTGAAATTTAGAATTCTATCATCTCTCCTCGTATACATCCAGCATCTGCAATAAGACAAAGCCTCATATTTTATCTCAAATTAAGAGACTCGATGACCTCGATCAACTTCCGAAAATTCCAAAGAATTTATTACACAACTTGTGATTATCACCCGAAATCTTGGGCACAAAGAGATGAAAACTCTATTTGGGTAGCACAATGGCTTCGAATAAACACACGACTAATTGATTGACAATGACAAAAATTTAATGAAACGGAGATATCCATGTTTAATGACTTATTCGACAAAAATGTAGTCCGATAGACATGAAATAACGTTAAAACAAAATCCCTGAAAGAACGAAAAGCTTACAAAGCTTGTTTGGGCATAATACCCCGCACTCAGGCGGTCAACCACTAAAATTTAAAAAAAATCTTGAAATTACGTACAGTTTTTTTCTTATTCCTAATAATCTCGTTGTACAGAGTTTGCGATACTAGGCGCACTTAACTTACAAAAGCACTGCTTTAGGAAACTTCACTTGTTCTTTTTGGCTTGTTGAATTTGATGACAAATTTTTCCTGTGCACTGCTATTGCTTGCTTTCTCAACTCGACAAAACCTTTTCCGTAATCGGACAACACACGTTGCACGGCTAAACCACTTTCGTTAAGTGTACAAATTTATATAAAAAATGCGTCGTCAAGTAAACAAATACGGCTGACAAACAAATTTACACGCTCTTTAACCATCGCGAAACGCAGCAGGTAGTAGCTTTTACTCGCTGTCTCTAGTATTTTAAGGAAACGCCAATCCTCCAATCTCCTTTATGAAATTTCCATTAAATCGCTCTCCAAACTTCTCCAATATGAAAGACGCAATTCTTCGAAACACCTGCGTCCTCATTATCAGCACCGAAACACGTGCGTGAATTAATTTTCGATCCTTATCGCAACGACCAAATGGCATTCGTTCCAGTGTGTGGCGGGCACAAGTCCACCAACTCATCCACCAAATGTACAATGCTGTGGCCTTTTCAGTCTTCGTTTTTCCCTTCCAAGCCGCTGAAGTACCGTAGAATTTTTATGAACGCGGAGTTTTGAAAGTGTTTAACAGAGTTTTGCATGAACTTGACAGCCAGAATACAGTAGCGAAAACAACCCTGTTACTCTCACAAAAAGGTTTCAATTTCTGACTAAGAAATATATTTCTTTCAGACATCCTAATCGCCCTTTGTGAGTACCGTCCTCCGACAAGCCGCTCTTGAGATATTAGGAATTATAACGGGTCTAAAAGGAGGACTGTGGTTGTTAGAAATTCATTTCGCTTTCATTTGAGTACCATCATGAAGGATTAAAACAGTTTGACCCCCCCCCCCCCCCCTACATTTTAACAAGGGGTAAGAAAGAAGGGTGGTAGTTGGTAGCAAACAGTTCCTTTTGTTGCGATCTTTCATTAGAATACCATGAAAGATAAAATCAACTTCTATCCCCCCCCCCCCCCCCCCTCCTTACTGCACCAACTGATCTCGAAAAGGACGGACAAAACGCAAACAATAGCACATTTGTTAGTTATTAAAATGCGCAAAAAATATTGACATATTGAAATTTATATAAATGTGTCAATTTCGGCCCTTCTCGACAGCCCTTTACAACTTGGTCCTACCTTTGTTCATCCATCCAGTATCCAAAACTTTGTTACGGTATTATAAGAGTCAACTTTTAATTTTATTTTACTAAGTTAAACAACCTGCTTAAATAAACAATAGAAAAATACGAAATATCTGCTTTTTCACATACAATTTGAAAACTTAAAATTTATATATTTAACTCAGAAGATTTTCGATGTTTAATATTGAATGTAAATGGAAAAGTTATTACCTTTTTCTAAATTAGTACACGAATATTGATTACAGTGGAAGATTACTATTAAAAATACTTAAAACAAGTACAAAATGATTAGACCGAGTCTTTATGGGATATTTCTACTTACTGTTTTAAAGTTAAAGTTCGATCGAAAATAATTAAAGAAAAAAGGCCCAACTACAAATAGAAAAATACACTTCACCTTAATTATACAGCGTCTAAAAGTACCCCTTGAGTCGTCCAGTCTTGGAAAACTGGATCGCTTTCCAGTTGCGATTCTTGGAAAGAAAGTTGTTTACAGCGGATCACTAACGATGCCGTTTCATTGTAAAAATTGGAGTTGGTTTTCAATTCCCGGGTTGGAGTTTCTGCGATCGTTCGTATTGCGCAATATTGTTGTTAAATTCACACGTTTGTTATTTATTTTCTCTTTGTCAACCGAAAATTATCCAGCTTATTAACAGGTTATCCTATTTTTCCATGAAAACTTTAGAAAATGACCATACATCTGCTTCTAAATTATACCAGCTTATACGAGCTTGAAATACTAACAAAGTATACGTACTTCTGATGATTTTTTACTAACTTGATTGCACTTTTTTCAACCCTGTAAGATGGAATCGCTGTAACAAAATAATCTCGGGGATATCGTGGAATTGTACTTATTCGAAGAAATACCTTGTTACGTTATTGCTAATGTGCTTTTATACGATCAGGATCGCTCGAAGTTAATCGACGGTCGATAACAAGGAGGCGGTCTGTGAAAGATGCGAAAGGTATCCCTTCCCCTTTCGAGTGATAAGGCGGTCGATGCTAGTCACTGGATGATACGAAAACGGCGTTCGATACGAAAGAATCGGTCTATGGAAAATGTGTATTGAATATTATACCAATTATACTAATTTATTGCATTAACTGCTAATAAACCCAGCATATTTCAGTTTAGTAGACGAAGAAGTTAACATAACCGCTTATCGTCTACTTAATTGAAAAGAAATCAGAAGTGACAGCTAAATTTGTAAGTTAACATAACTATTTACAAAAATTAGCTGTCACCTCCGATTTTTTAGTTTTACCAATTAAGAATGACGAAATATAAGTGACATACCCTCAGATTTCGGCGAAATGAAGTGAACTTTAAATTAAGATTGTACAAAATTTAGGGCTTCTCCCGCAATTTGTTTGTTGAAAACCCTTAATTAAGGTTCCCTCTAGTCATTTTTATTAATTTTATTATCGTAGCTGGAAGTCTTCATAATGTCATGTAACCCCAAAATTAAATAAAATTGATAAATTGGTGACAAATTAATAATTGAAATTAACGGAAAGCTAACTGGAAAATAAACAGATCTGGAATAACCAAATAATTAAGAATTATATATAATTAAGGTAACGAAATTCTTTTTGACTTGCATTCAAATAACGATCGGCTCTCTTTAAGAAATTGCTTTACATTTTATATCAGAAAAATCTTTGTACATTGGCTTAATGGAGAAGAATCGCATCATATAAATTCAGGTATAAAATATTATGTTTGGGTTTTTCTTTTGACCAAATTTCCGTAATGTTAGGGCCGTTACGGCAATATATTTTGTTTTCTTTTTGCAAAATCTTTCATTTTCGTTCAATCTAATTCTTTAGCCGAAAATTTAAAATGGTGATGCGGAGCCGATCATTAGAGATAATTATCACTTATTCGATCAGCGCGGGTAATGAGCACGTCGGCAGACTATTCTATAATATCTTAAGTAATTAAAGTTACGTAAGGTGAAACAATGAGCACTTTTTTCAGATGCGAAAGCCCATGCCTTCTCATCTCACAATGTGCCAAATTTTACTTTCTACCGGAAAAATTTTCAATTTCCAAAAGAATCAACGGCGTAAGTGACCTCGTGTGTAAGGTAAAACTTTCTTATATCACACTACAATAACCTCATTGTCATCCGCGCTATGCTTGATTAGGATAACAAAATGAAAGTGAATCTTAATTACCGGAATTAATCCGCTTGCCGTCCAATTCAAATGGAAGATCACCATAATTAAGTGAACGCGCACTTGTATCTGGTACCTAACAAATCCGAAACAATGGCGTTCAATTTTTCTCTTTTTGTTGTCGCTAAAATTACGTAAGTACGAAACGTTCGTTACTTTGATAATGCAATTAGGTTAATTATGAGATACATTGCTAAATGGAATTATGAGAATTGTTGTTATTTGAATAATGTTTACACGAATACCTCGCGAGTAGAAATTCGTGGGGAAAGGAGCCGACTGTGTGCAAATAACATTCTCTCGACGTCTTGTGCTAAACAAAAGATTCATTGTTAAGCTTTTAGTTTCTCTATTCTATTGATTTCTAGATATATCGTTGTAATTATTAAACTTAAATACACGACGCAGTACAAAGGGTAGTGAACAAGTGATCCTCCCTACGATTACAATAGGGATGTGCAGGAGGTGGCGTGCGAAGTTATTTTTACGTATCTAAAAAACAGCACCCAGAGTTTGCAGTCAAGGTCAAACTCATTAGAAACCATTTTTTTTAACTTTTTCGTTTGAACTAAATTTTGATGTACCTATCCGGTGTTTTTTAAATGGTTATGCGTTTCTTCACCGTTTTAAAAGAAAAATTTTCCATGAAAGGAGTTCTACTATTAGGTAATAAGTAGTCATAAACATTACCCTCAAAATTGTATTAAAAATTTGTAAGCTTCTGGAGGAAAATGAAAGACATTCTGAAAGGGCGTATAGAGTATGTGCAAGATAAGAATGAACAGTATGGGAAAATCGGAAACCATAAGAGATACACAGTCGGTTGTGTATTTTGAGGCTTACTAAAATGATGTATTAAAAATTCGGAAATTCCGATCAGTTCCGAAGATATTCGAAATAAACCGAAATATTCGTTTATATTTTTTCTGGCTCTGTTTTAATGCAATTTATGTAAGAGAGCCGATCGTTATTTGAATGCAAGTCAAAAAGAATTTCGGTACCTTAATCATATAACTTAAGCGAAAGATGTCCAAGCCGTTGTACATTGTACAATGTACAGGGTGAGTCAACGATTGCGCGGAGTAACTTAATGCCTTGAAGATAATATTTTTCGATGGTGTGCTTTTGTATTATGATATGGTTGAATATTCTTCACATTTTAAAAATATTTGGAATTATACACTGTGCGCCGACAAAGTAGGGCGCCAAAATGGTACATTTTTTTGATAGAACCCCCTGTATTTGAATGCATTTCAGAATTCTAGGTGTAATTGTACGTCTTTTTTATTATATGGTTAATATCCGAAAAACTAGTAGTTTTAAAGATAATTCCATTTGTAAAAAAAATTGGGCATTTGCAAGCGTCAGTATATTGTCAAAATTATTACTTAAATTTTGATTGCAGGTTTTATATCTTTTATCCTAGGTTAAGTAAAAGTCAAATAAATACATCTACTATGAAACATTAAAAAAATAGCTTACAGGGTGTTTTTTTGGTAGGTCCAAAGTTGCAAAACTTCATATTAAAAAATCTCACTTTTTTTAAATGGAACACCCTGTATATTTTTCTGTCATCTTTTAGCTCTTCCAAAAACCTTCAACTTTTGATAATAATGTCCTATGTCTCTGATATTTTTCAATGTTTATTAATTCATTTTTCGAATCATTCATTTAAGTGTAAAAACTGGAGAATAAATTTGATAGTAAAAACATAAACAAATATCTTGGTTTTCCTAGTTTTTATATTTTAATCTGAAATAATTTACATAATAACGAGGTGAATATGAAAAACAATGAAACTAATATCACTGACTGGATGACATTAGGAGTTAAATTAAATTTGCTTTGTAGTCAAATGTTTTTACTTATTCTCCAGTTTTTGGACTTAAAATAAATTGTTTGAAAAATAAAGTAATCGATATGATTTTCGTTTTGGATGAGATTGATAAAAATTGCCTTTTTTTTGGATGCCCACCTCGTTATTATGTAAATTACATATAACATGTTTAAGATTAGAACATAAAAACCAGGTAAACCAAGATATCTTGAAAAATATCAGAGATAGGTATAGGACAAAGTTGAAGGTTTTTGGAGCAGTTAAAAGATGACAGAAAAATATACAGGGTGTTCCATTTAAAAAAAGTGAGATTTTTAATATGAAGTTTTGCAACTTTGGACCTACGAAAAAAACACCTTTTTTTTAATTTTTTTTATGTTTCATAATAGATGTATTTATTTGACTTTTACTTACCCAGGATAAAAGATATAAAACCTGAAATTAAAAATTAAGTAATGATTTTGACAATATACTGACTCTTGCAAATGCCAAATTTTTCTTACAAATCAAATTATCTTTTAAACTACGGGTTTTTCGGATATTAACTATATAATAAAAAAGACGTACAATTACACGTAGAATTCCAAAAAGCATTCAAATACAGGGGGTTCTATTTAAAAAAATGTACCATTTTGGCGCCCTACTTTGTGGGCGCACCCTGTATAATTCCAAATATTTTTAAAATGTGAAGAATATTCAACCATATCATAATACGAAAGCACACCATCGAAAAATCTTATCTTCAAGGCATTAAGTTACTCCGCGCAATCGTTGACTCACCCTGTACATCGCACGCTTGCTCAATATAGCATTCGCTTAATAAAGTAAGAAGCAGCGTCGTCGCTGTCATTTTCTAGTTTTATAATTAATGTAAACCTGCGAACTTCTTGTTATATAATATTGCATTGATATTTTGGATGTGTGCATTAGGTCGGTTGACCTGACTCAAGCACAATTTTCATTATCCTGCTTGAATGCTGAGAAATTCAACTGGATCTTCATACGGGGTTGTTTGAATCGATCGGAAGAATCCTTTTAAGGCCTTAAGGGCCTAAGCCGGCTTTATTTGGAAACTGGAAGGGCTTTACAAAATCCCTCTTTAAGGAAACCCAAAATTCGGGTCATACAACCCAGCATCTAAAATAAGAGAGCGTGAAAGTGTACACCTAAACATCCAGCGAACCGATTCGACGTCGCAAATAGTTCTTCAATTTCAGCGAATTAGAAGATACGCGCTCTAATTCTGGAGGCAACAACAGCCGTACCACCGTATAAATAAAACAGGTGGCCAGCGGAGGTCTTGCACAGCGACAGCGATAAATCCGCGATGTCTACGATACCGGACTGACGAACTTGACCACCTTGGTGCATATAAGATTGCCAATTTTATAATTATTCATTAATTTCGACAATTATAATAATTGAAATAACTACGTTTGACCTCCGGCCATCCTGATTGAGCTTCCGAAAGGCAAGACTGCGACGATCTTCGGTAGTCCACGCGTAAATGAATAAATAAAAATTAGTAAAATCCCAAATTGGAATGTAATTATCCAATATAAATTGTAATGGTATGTAATCTATGAACGATAATAATCCTTTACAACCAAAAAAACAGTAATAGTCCGCGAGCGGTCTGTACGGATTTTCACCGGAAGATTTACAACCTTGTTTCTGATCAGGGGTCGGCGATTATGCAACGGTCTCGTGGTTGTGAAAAAAATCGGTAGCCATAGGCAGTTAGTTGAAGGAACGGCTAAGTCCCAGGATTGCAGAGCGGTTACCCCCAGGGAAACAACTAAAACAAACTTACGGCACACGGACACGGTAGCGATTTCTCAAGCGGTAACGGAAGCACAAGTTAATTAGCGGTATCTACGGGGAAACGAGATGCAGTAAAAACGGAATGTTATACCTGACGGAAAGAAAAGCGCTAAACACATACCTTTAAATTAAACGACACGGAAATTTTGTAGTCACAAACTCAACAACTATCTCCAAGTTACAGAAAGGTCCCCTATAAATAAAGCTTTTGCCATTTATAGACTTCAGAAATTTCATCGGGCTATCCACGATTTTTCCAGCCGACAACGTATTCCAATAATAACGTTCACAAATTAAAACCTCTTTAATTAATTATTTGGATGTTTGACGTGCTAAAAATCGGGGACAAAGTGCGAACGTCTTGATAAATAAGCGCGCTTCCAACGACACCAACAGCGACCCCTTCTGATAACGTTTACTGCAACCCATTTAATTACTAACTTAATTGGTCGGGTTGAAATTCCGAAATATGGTAGTTCAGTTAACACCGACCGCGTCGCTGAATTTTGGTGTTCAAGCGACGGGTTACCTTATCAGGTTTATCTACGTGTAAACGAGCGACCTTGCCGGTTGCTATTCTAGTTTGAAAGCAACTAAAATCGGCCCAATCATTAATTAACGGAGTTGAAATCATATAACATTAATGTTTCCCGTGCTTCACCATGTCGAGGGCTGTCGGATTCAGGCAACAAGAGACTTCAAAATTATGATCGGCAGCTGGTTTCTTATCAGCGGTTAAAACGGCTCTACAAATTAAAACATTAGTTTTACCTCCTATTTCTCACTCCTAGAAGACATAAATAAATATGAAAGCTACGGTTTCTTAGTAACGCAGCACCCAATTACTCGTGGCTAATTGCGATTTTTTTCGTAGATTTATTTTACTATACATCCCGAACTTAATTCAATCCGCAACACTTTCGTACCCAGAATTCGAATTCGATTATTTTTGGTTTTGCGAATTTGAACTGATGGACGGTTGGGCGCTAATTTTAATTACGGATTTTTTTTACTTGAGCTCTACCAAAGCTCCGCCTGACCTCTATGACGGCCCAAAACAAACTAATTAATTTCCTCTCTATTAGAACTAACTAGTCTCCCTCCCCCCAATATGCTCACATCAGTATCTATAATTGGCAGTTGTTTTACAAGCTGCGTAGTTTCTTTATCAACGACCGGATATGATTCAGCTGTTTCGTACCGTATTTCTCACACTTATCGCGCTAAGTTGGAGTTGGCGCTACGTAACCTTATCACACAATTACAATGTCCCATATCACATCCAGTAACCAACGACTTATAGAGTGGGGGCAATTTTTCTCGGACCACCATTTTGTTTTTTCCTGTAAAGTGTTTTGTATTCTGCTGCCCTAGACAGAAAATAAATTACTTAACCTATTTGACTTAAATTCGAACCAACTTGCGTAAGTGGCGGAAACCTGGATGTGGTGGGAGGTTTCAACCATTACTCCTGGTCAAGGGCAGCGGTTTCGGAACGGAAATTCGGAACCCACAGGTACTTGGAGGGAGGAACGGAAAACTCCAGGAATCACGTGGGCAAAATGGCGGTCGTCATTGGCAAAAATTACGGCATACGGAAACGGTAGCGATTTCCCAAAGCGGGAACGGAAGCACAAGTTAATTAGCGGTATCTACGGGGAAACGAGATGCAGGAAAAATGGTATACAGTCCCCCTTTTTATACGTAACAGAATGAAAATACCACGCGCATACCTGATGTAGAATTCCCAAAAATGTGGAAATGGAACTGGGAGTTCCTAGCCGGTCGACTTACTCGGGTGATAACGTCTAAAAATTAAAAACGTCCGGGCGTCTTTAGAATCTGGTACATATCTCAAAACCTATATTAATTAAGCGCGCTGCCGATGTCACTAGACCCAATCTAATGAGACGCAACACAAGTAATTAACTACGATCAATTACACTTACTTAATTGGCCGAATTAAAATTTCCAAATTCTGTGGCCCAGTGATGCCCATTGTGACATGGAATTTCAGGCCAGTCGCACAAGGTCTGCGACAATGAAATAATGAAGTATACTGCACGACCTTGCTGTTTTAATGCTCGGTTATTAATGAATGACGGATGAGAGCTGGCGGAAGCTACAATAATAATTAGAAAATCTCTACAGGAACAATTAGAAAACTGAACAATTATGTTCGGCAGCTGGATTTCCTTATCAACGGTTAAAACGGCTCTACAAATTGAAATATTACCTTCTATTTTTCATTCCTAGAAAAGAAATAGATAGACTCGGAACCACAATTTCTCGTAAGGAAACGTCCAGTTGCGTTCCTAGAAGTACCGGATGTTCATTAAAGACAGTACTTCCATCAATGTACGGTGTGTTCATTAATTGTGATATAATTCCTGTACGAAAACGGGTACTTCGTTACATACCGTTGTTATAGATTTTGGAATAAAGCCCTTGACTTTCCATAGGAGGGGTATTATGTTTACACTAGCGCCTTTGCATTGTATAATTTACAAATTCAAGCACTATGTTCGTCAGACCTAGTGACATCTATCGCCAACAACTTTTACGAGCTAGCACCACCATCCAATAACATGCCAGCCCCATAGAAATTAGTTTGCTCATATCGTGGTGGAGGAAATCGATCTAGTGACCCTAAACAACTTCATAATGTTAAACTATCGAACATCGTACATCATTACGAACTCACTTCAGAGGAAAATAACGTTCACGAATTGGAACAAAAACGTTTTTAGAGCTCGTGGCTTATGTAGAAAAACTACGGAGGTCGGGGGTCTTATATACGCTCCGTCGAAAAATACTTGCGAAAGAACCTCTCGCAATTTGGATAGAAAGCGTGCGGTGAGTAATTTGTCAAATTGGCAGTGTAGTATCGTTATTGATTTCGATGCCGCAACCCCGTATAATGTTACGTTAAAGTTTGTCTTGTACTTTTTTTGCCGTTTGGCGCGGTTCCCGATCGCCGTGGGATTTGGTACAGTTCATTGAAGGTTTATCTAACGATTTTCAAACATTTTACCGTTACAGCTTTTAATATAAAATATATTGTTGTCTACACTACACGGGGGTGTCGTTTTTTTAGGTTGAAACAATGCAAAAGGTGAGACGTGTTGTTAACGCAATTTCGGTCTTAATAGCAGTTGTGATTCGGGTATAACGGGCAACTAAGGGAACGTTTAATTGAAATTTTTATGTGAGTTTAAAGTTTTATCTGGTCAGGTGTTATCGGACAAGAATTAATTGGTTTTTCGACGAACAATGTTACGTGCGAGATAAGCGGCGCAGGTGTTTTATCAGTTCTGGCGACGTAGAGGAATTTCGAATGTCGTCGGGTTAATAACGATGTTGAATTTGTGAGAGAAAGTGGTTTTTGTTTAAATAGGAAGAATGAAGGATAAACGAGTCTACTGTCTTCGAGGCAGATTCGTGTTAAAGTGTGTGTTTCGCCGAACATCGAATATTTCTTGTCCTGGCTAGTTTAATGAATTATTATTATGATTAACAGAACTGTCAGTAATTCTTGAGATCTCTCGTTTCGTGACGGACGAATGCATACTTGAGTCGTCTCGTGACGGAGCGTCTTGTGATGGATCAGATGAATTTAGTCCCGTGCAAAGTATACAGTTCTACCGATTTGTGAAAAGAATTTCAAATGCATTCTATGAATCATCCAAATCATTTCATAAATTCTATAAGGAATTCCATGAATTCCAAAATAATTGCATGAATTCCGAAAGATTTTCACGAATTCCGAAAGAATTCCAGGAGTTCCAAAAAAGTTCCATAAATTCCATTATTTCCAAGAGGTTGTACACCAGAACTCCACAGTGGTTTGGTCCCTCGGTGAAATACGAGGTGAAATATGAATCACTTTATGATTCTATGATTTATCGTTTTTGGGATTTTTACTACAGATTTTTACAAAGCACCACATTCACCGTTCGAACGAGGGCAGCGGATATTGTAACAGGTGGGTTGCTGTAACAGTTTTCAGAAATTTGATTTAGAGTTTGTATTTTAGTAAACATAGGGAAATTAACACATGTACCGCTTCATAGCGAACATGAACGAAAGTGCGTCTGGAAATAAAGAGCGATAACAAAGTATGCATTTTGAGATAAGCATTGCTTAGACCGTGAGTACGAGGATTTTAGATAGCCTATAAAAGAGTTCGGTTATTTCGGTTCGAGAATTTTTTTTGCGATATTTTCGCCCCCAATTTCGCGAGCGGTTATGTACTATTTTAGGTACGCTTAACTGCCGTTTAGAAAAATTTGTCAAATAGCGATAAATTGTTACAAGGTTTTATTTTGAGTGGAGAATTCCTAACAAGAACGTCACTACTATTCTTTAATCGCATTGTTACGAAACTCCTTGTGGTAAATTGGTCACAAAATGCGAGTTACCTGCAAACTGCAGACTTAGCCCAATTTGTAGTAAGGCCGTTTATTTATAAAATTTACGTGAGGGAACATTTTCGAATTGGAGACGCTCTCTTCAAATACAAACCAGATTAATGAAGCTAAATTTAAAAACGCATTGTGATAAACAGATAAATTTTTTGCATCGCTAAAAGTAACAACCTGTTAAAAGCAAGTTTATCAAAGTTGAGACATTTGGGCAGCGCGTTTGAAGTAGTTTTGGTATTCCTAAAGAAACCGACCTGTGAGAATTATTTGCAGAAACAGATTTTCTATGGTATTTATTGATAATAATCAAATCCATGCCAAGGATTTTGTTTCATTGATTCGGAATTTGATAGCTTTTGCTTTACTTAATATATTCATTCAACTAAAGCCATATGCGTATTTATTATTTATTATAACGTCTCTAATTTTGATGATATTAAACAACACACGAAATATTTATTACCTTACTTTGTAAGCCAAGGTAAAACAATGCCACTTAAAGACGATAGGCCGTACAAAGCAATTGCAGCACGCGCCCACAATTTAGGCCAAAAATCATCTAAAACTAAGGTTAACTACGCAACGTGCCGCTGATAAAATTAATTATCGACCATAAGTTACGTAGATTTCATTATAACAAGCAAGAAAAGTAAAATCGCTGCGCCATTACGACATCTAATTGACTACTTCTCCATGCTAATATGCATTTCGAACTCCGTTTAATAGCATTGTAACAAGAGGAGAGAACGAGGCATTTAAAAAATAGGATACAACGTTGCCAAACGTGAGCGCAATAAATTAACTTGACGTCGGGGCTATCTCGACATGAATTTATAACGCGAAGGTGCGAAATGCCCATAAAATTGCACGGACCGAATTAGAATAATAATTGAATTAATTTCACAACAATTTCCACTTACCTACCACCTGCAATACAAAATGGAAGAAACCCCCGCAATCCAATTAGGACATCAATTATTAATCGTATTTAGAGTGGTATTATAGAATAATTATTGAAAATTTGGAAATAACACAAATTTACCAAATTATGGAAATGCGGCAGCTGAATCTTCTCAATATTTGTTAATAGTTAATTTTATATTAACCTCGTTACATCCAGTAAGTATTTATAAGTAAATAGAGTAAGCTATAAATTGTAATGACCTAATAATTATATAATTTGTTAATGAAAGTTTTGCTCTTTGTTGTTAATCCTTGTTGAACTTTTAGGTGATGAGCCAAGAACAGGTTTCTATACACTATTAAAATGCAAATGTGCATTATCTCGTTGACATTGAAATGCATCTATTGTGCAATTAGAAAATCAATGAACCCACTTTTCGTTTATTCCTACACATATTTCTTAACTGAATAACTGAGACGTAGAAGAAATATGAAATTATGAGTAATTGAAAAGTGTAGCAAATAGCGGAATCTCTACATTCGCTTCTACCTCGCCTACTTAAAAATAAAAACAAATAATTAAGAAAGAAAATAAATAATTATTAACTTAATCAATTGACGAGTTTAGATTTTACCGGTCTAAAATTACCATCCTCCAATAACGATAAGTTTTTAAAAGTTAACAAATGCCATAAAAAAGAATCCGCCCAGTATACATTTCAGGTGAATCGCTTTAAAAAAATTTTCATCCCTCTGACGCGAAATGACTTCGTGCCTAATTGTCTCACGACTTCACCCGTAATTCCCCCGACTGTTTTTTTGAAATTACTGTTATTAGAATAGGCTTGTTAAACCAGTAGTACTCATTTCTTTCAGCCAATGATATGTCCAGAAATTCGGATTGACAGAAACATCGGACGTATCTTAACGGAAATTTCTCACAGACTCTACTAACAAGTATACATTGTGCACAACTCTTGTGCAGATAAAGAGCACTTTTTTTAACCGAAATAGCTTTTGTTTTGACATCATCAATGGATATATTTTTTGCAGACGTGTCAATCGCCCTTTGTGAGTACCCTCTTCCGCCAATCCGTTCTTGAGGTATAAGGGAATATACCCGATGACGATAAGAGGTCGAGGAAGAGGGCTATGGTTGGTAGAAATAAATTCCTTTCGTTAAGACCTTTCATTAGAGTACCATGAAGGATAAAACTAGTTCCACTCCCCCCACCCCCCCCCCTCCTCCTCCACCCCGTACTTTACAAGAGGACAGAGAGGTCAGGCAGTTGATAGAAAACGGTTCCTTTGTTGAGACCTTTTTAAATTAAAATATAATGAGAAGATAAAAATTAATTTTTTACCCCTCCGCCTGACCCCCTCAGAGCCCCGTCGCTTACTGATTCGAAAAAGAGTCGCACGGGAAAGTTGTAGTTTAGTGTATTTCGATGAGACTTTCATTAGAATACCATGAAAGGATAGAACATGTGTTAATTCTTAAAAAATGCGCTAAAATACTACTCGGTACCCTGATGACGAAACGTATCTGGTTTAGTAATATCGCCATGTAATTATAGTTAATTTCGTTTTAAACACTGGCGCCACACACAAATACCCAGTCCAGACCGTAATCCAGGACCATTCGCCCAAAAATTTCAGCAACAAAATTTCTTTGCCTGACCCAATTTAAAAAACCCCAAAAAAACTCGACCTCAGACATGACTTGGAAGAAACCAAAATCGGATACAACCCGCTATCCCCTCCACTTTCTGTGACGTCACATGTGCTGATCTGTTTGTGGTGGTACATTTGAGTTTGTGCGGTAAATTTGAATTTGTATGGAAGATTTGAGTTTTTGAATTTCCGGATGTCTGCCATTTTGTTGCGGTAAATTTGAATTTGTGATTTTAATTTTTGAATTTCCGGATTCCTGCCATTTTGTGTCGATTTTGCTGGCCAATAGGGTCGGCCATTTTGCAATCGTGTGGTATTATACTTGGCTGTGGAATTTTAAATATACGGGGTGTAATAATAGTTATATACAGGGTGTTTGCGATCGGTGTTTTTGTTCGGATCCGAATAGGTCGTTAAAGATTCTTATTATAAGAACGGGATATCACCCCGAGCATCGCCTCAAGCACAGTACAGCACGATTACAAAATGGCCGACCAATTAGGGGCCTATTGGCCTCAGAAGCAAAACCGACGCAAAATGGCAGACATCCGGAAATTCAAAAATTCCCCACACAAATTTAAATCTCCCTAAAACTCATAATACCATCCTATTAAAATCAATGGACCATCTAAATATTTAAACCATTACTCTATATCCTATGGTACTCTCACGAAACCCACGTCCCCCTCGTAACACGGTTCAGAGCTCGAAAGGAGCCTTCGGGTTCGACCTTTAGTACAACAATGAATCAGATTAAATAGTCACAAATCGGAAAACAAGTCATAATCTATGGTTGCGACTGACCGGCTGTTGTTTAGTCGCCTTTTACGACAGGCAGCGCCCGCTCCAGTAGGGTTATTTTTTCCCGACCTTACCCAGGTAAAAATATACAGAAGAATGAAACATCAATAAAAACATTTAAAATCGAATTAAAGAAAATACGTTCTCGGGCTCCCGTTACAAAACAACGTAATCCAATACAAAGGTGTCAAACGACTCGGAGGTCCAAAATGTTTCGTTTGGGGGCTACTTTCCCAAAATTCAAAAATTTGTGTTTCTTTAACTATAACACATGACTACAGATTATTCCCCTTCAATAAAGTTCGTTCCAGATTAATTCGCCCCGGCGCATTTGATCACGAAAATTTGATCTCACAGTTAAAGGGGGAGGATCGGATTTCTTAACTTTTGGGTAAAAAAATCGAAGGAAAATCGACTTGGAAATCTCGTTCCCATACACGCGTGCACTCGGTTCAGTTCGCTTTAAACATTTAGTGACTTTATTCACAATCGAAAACTATTACGGTAAATACGAACAATGGTGGAATTAAACCCATTTACTTTAAACACAGCTGTCTCTTTTACACGAAAATAAAACCTAACAATAAATTTCGAAAGATAATAAAATTCTATACCAGAAGAAAGACAAGTTACAATGTCATCATTTTAAATAAAAGCCTTAATTTCGAAAAGAAATAATTACTCAAACTAAAATTATGCGTGGTATCACATTCAAGAGCTATTGTATTAAAAAATTCATTTTTGGGCGTGTAAATATATTTTGCACCTACATGACAAACAACAATTCTAAAATTTAGTTACCCCTATAGGATTAGGGGGGGGGGGGCGCAAGTAGAACTCAGCTGAAAATTCGTATTTTTTAACATTTACATTTTCTACAGTCGTGATTTTGGAGGCGGTAAACTTTTGGAATATATACTGTAAAGTATATATAAAGTCGGTGCAAATGTCGGTAAGCATTGAGTTTTAAAAAAAATGTGTCAGGCCTCATTTCTTGGATTGTGATTATTTTTAGTAAATAAACGGAACTGTTAGTAAATTCATACTAAAACTGGACGATGTTCAAATTTTGGCAACATTTTCTTCAATTACTCATCAATTTCGTCGTGGAAACGGCAAAACATTTTCAAATTTCTCAATTCGAGAGACTCGGCAACTTCGGAAAATTCTAAAGACTTTATTACACCATTTTTGATTAACAACATATCTTGGCACGAATAAAAAATCTGACATGAAAACTACCTCGGTTGCACAATGGATTCGAATAAACGCACTTTAATTGATTGACCGTTACAAACATTTATTCGGATACATTAAAAGAAAATCCCTAAAAGAAAGAAAAGCTTACAAAGTTTGTTTGGACATGCTCCGCACGCAGGCTGTCTACAATTAAAATTTAAAAAAATTTAAAATTACTTACAGTTTTTACCAGATTTTTGCAAATTTATTTGTAAATAGATTTTAATCTCGCTTTGTCAGGCTGGCTGGCTGGCTGGCAGCAAATGAGGGGCCGTGGAGAACACTTGTAGAAAGACAAGTACGTGTACCTAGCGGGCCTATCTTCTTCTACAGTTTTAATCCGATTGTTTGTAAACTAGTGTCGTCGGAAAGATTCATACAAGATTTCCGATATAAGGCGTACTTAACTCACACAAACGCTGACAGCTTCTGAACTTTTATTGATAACACAGAGTTAGAGGGCAAACAAAACTGGTTTGAAGAATGAGATGAACAAATTTTCGGTGGCTGTTCGGACGGCAGAAACTTTTAATTCTTCATAAGAAGAGAACCTTAACAAAATGCCTCGCTGTGCTACACTGCTTCCTTTTCTAACTCGATACAACTTTCTCCGTAATCGGACAACACACGATAAACTTCTCACACATCTTTGATTTACTTACTTCTGCACAGATTTATTATAAAAAAGACAAATAGGGCTTACTGCCCGTAATTTAGTGTAAACAGATGCGTATGCTCTTTTAACCATTGCGAAAACTAGCAGCATCAGCCTCATTTACTCGTTGTCTCCATTATTTGAGAAAACACCACTAGCTCTATCAAATAAACAACGCATATAAAAAAATTCAAATAACTCGCCAATTACGACCGAACGCGCCAAACGGTGACGTTTTTACCTCTCCAATATCGAATATTAAACGGGTTAAGTGGAAGAGCACAAAGGTTTGTATGCCTCTTAGTGCACTTCGCCTTTTAGACACCTACGCTTTTGTTATCTCATAACAGCGATAAAACACGTGCGTTAATTAAATTTCCCCTGATAAAACTCTTTATTACCTTATCTAAATTAATAAATAATTTACAAAACCGATAAAATTAAAACGAAAAATTACCCATCTAACACATTTTTAAGAGGAAAAACAAACATTGAGATACAAATTCAAACGAAACGAACTAACTTTGTGTTTATTTCGTAAATAATCTCTCAAATTTGCTTAATAAATTGAAATATTCTCATATACAGGATATCCCATCATTATTTTTGGTGTTTGGACCGAACACAACAATAGATATCAATCGTCAATACGGGGCCCATCAGTTATAGCCGAAACTACTACTTGCATTCCTCCTGAGCACTAGCGAGTTAGTGTCGTAAATACAGGGTGGGGCAATAGTGGGTGAACGGAACCTTTTGGATTTATTAATGTACATTTTTGAAGTTCGCCGTTAGGGCATGGTGGGGAATCCTTAAGGCGACAAACTTAAAATATTTTCACTTTGGGAACCCATATACAGCGCGATTCATATGGAAGATACAATTTTTTAATGGCTGTCTAGTATTACATATTTGGATTTATATACTCGTATTTTACAAAACCGTTCGTTTTAGATAGCACGTGTGATACATAAGGTCACATTAAAATTACCCGAGGAATCGAAATATGAAACATACAGTGAGTATCATTAAAAAAATTTACTTTGAAATGGATCGCTCTGTATGTGGGTTCTGATCAAAGTGAAAATTTTTTAGGTTTGTAGCCTTAAGGATCCGTCCCCATACTATTGACCTACTCTGTAGGTACCTTTGTTATCCGCGTAGATCTCGACACATTACTAAAATCTTCATACACTTCATACATTTGAAATACATGTATTGTTTTGGTACCTACGGATTTAACGCAACGTTAAAGGAACTTACGTAATTACGTAATTTTTGCGGTTATAAAAGATTGAATTGGTTCTGACGTGTGGTTTAACTAATAGTGATAAACAATGTGACTTGTCAAGTCATCGAACGTTCCGTTTCCTTCCGTCTCAAACATAAATTCATATATTATTATGTAGGTCTACCATCGCATTCTTCTCTAAGAAAATGATTTAACTAACTTGCCTTTTGATGGGCTATTCTTTCATTGTTAATTAAATACTCATCTAAAATTTGATAAATAGTAGATCAATGTCTTGATTTCGCGATGAAGGACTTCATGAAATGATCTAATTAAATTAAAGTCGAGGTCGATTAAATTAGTTTTGATGATGTCCGGATAATTTCCGGATTGCGCATTGTTTAAGTCATTGTGTCGTCCAATTACCGAGATTTGGCACTAATAGTTAATTAAAATAATTACGTCCACTTGGTCATTATGTACCAAGGTGATGTACTTCATGATTTGTACTTTTCTTAACGGAAAATTTGTGACTGTGGACTTTGTTGTTAAGTTCCCATAGCTTGACTGAGCAGAATAGCGCGTTGATTGGTGTAAAGACAACTTACTAAAATAGGGAAGTGGTAGATCAAAATGTGTGCTTTCAGTAAAAGCTGCAGTTTCTTTAAAAACAGCGCTCATTGGTACAGTACAATTTGTTTGCCTCTGGTTTTGGAAAGAGAGAATATTTTGAAAAATATTAAAATAAGTTTTTCTGATATTTGACTAATAATTGTCATCGTTTTCAGACATTTTGGATAACCAAACGCCTCTGCTCGATTTCATAAAAAATCGTAAATGGAGGTATTCATTAAATTAAACAGTCGATTAAATCAATCTGTAGATATCTTGCCCAATATAGTATCCACGATTATTTGCCCACTTAAATTTCAAAGGTTTTACCATGCAAAGGTGTCAATGGTCAAACGCTCAAATGCGTTCGCAAAAATTCATTTGAAATGACCCCCGTTTTATTTATAACAAGTTAACACGCTTAAGAATAATAAATAAAGTAATAACATTTAAGTGGTAATGAAACTTTATCACCAATTTTACAACTTACTACTATACACTTACATCCTTTCATTTATTTAGCGCTTTACTGCCTGTTAAATAAATATTCTAAACTTTTCAAGTGGCAGTTTCGACGTTCAAAACAAGATGAATCGATAAGTCCCTTTAGGGTGGTATTACATTTGAAATTCGTATAATTTTAATTGCGGAGTTAGTTATTAAAAGAAAAATTTCCTTTCAAGTTCTTTTTCCTTATTAGACGAATTTTAAAATTACTTCCTGCCATTTCTTTGATTACCTTTCAAACTTTTTTTTGGTCGAAAATTACAGGTGATAATCGACAAAGTTCAGAATGAAGTTTTCGTAGTGTCGTTTGTGAAACGAATCTCATTTTAAGTTATGTTATTGGAAATTGTGCATATAGATTCTTTTTATTTTAGATGGAGTCTGCACAAACGACGATGTGGAATTTAGAACCTCAATTTTTCGTTTTTGTAAGTGTGTGTGTTTTGGTCGCATTTTTAACTAATGTTTTGCTTCGCCCTTCTAATAGCAAAGGTGTGAAAATTTGGCTTGTTTTGACAACGCATTTTTTGTCAATCGTAACAGATTGACAATGTATTGGACGGTTTGAAAATGTGACCTATACATTTTGTTGATACCAAAACTAAATTGATTTATTTTCACAATCACTTTTTAAAATTTTTATTTTGCAAATACCCGCCCGGCTTGCTTTAATTAACGAGAGACACCAAGTGCACAGAGTTCGTAAACACACACTTGATAAAATTAAACCCTAACTTTCCCCAACATTACCTAAATTAAACAGACTTAATGTTCGTCTAACAACACGGACAAAAATAGAAAAAAAAATTTAACCAAAGAAACACCTGCAAATTCTTAACTTAGATGTTCTACCAAATTAAATATGGAAAATGGATGGTACTGTACATTTATCTCGCTCACACAATTAAACAAAAATGAATGATCTGAAGCGTGATCAGTCTTGTTTATAAACATAGACAAATTATGCATGTTGTCGTTGTCGATACTAGGAAATTGTCTAAAATATTTTCAAGTTAATGGCACATCCGGTTATGGCGGAGACGTTGATGCTAATTTGTTTATTTTAAATAGCACTTGATGTCAACTTGCTTCTCAATTCCTCTCAATTTATTCTAAGTTCATCCATTCAGTGATATTAGTTTCATTTTTTTTCATATTCACCTCGTTGAATTTAAGATTAAGACATAAAAAGTGGAAAAACCAAGATATTTGTTTATGATTTTATTATCAAATTTATTCTCCAGTTTTTATAGACTTAAATGAATTATTAGAAAAATGAATTAATAAATATGATTTTAGCTTCGAACGAGGCAGATAAAAATTGCCTTTTTTTGCATGGCCACCTCACTATTATGTAAATTACATATAACTTATTTAAAATTAGAATATAAAAACCACGAAAACCAAGATATTTCGAAAACTAGGTATAGGACATTATTATCAAAAGTTGAAAGTTTTTGGAGGAGCTAAAAGATGACAGAAAATATACAGGGTGTTCCATTTAAAAAAGTGAGATTTTTTAATATGAATGTAACTGGATCTAGAAAAAAAACACCCTGTAACCTATTTTTTAATGTTTTATAGTAGATGTAATTATTTAACTTTTACTTAACCCAAGATAAAAGATATAAAACCTGGAATCAAAATTTAAGTAATAATTTTGACAATATACTGACGCTTGCAAATGCCCAATTTTTCTTAAAAATCGAATTATCTTTAAAACTACTAGCTTTTCGGATATTAACCCTATAATACACGTAGAATTCAAAAATGCATTCAAATACAGGGAGTTCTATTTAAAAAAATGTACCATTTTGGCGCCCTACTTTGTGGGCGCACCCTGTATAATTCCAAATATTTTAAAATGTGGAGAATATTCAACCTTATCATAATACATAAGCACTCTATTGAAAAATCTTATCTTCAAGGCATTAAGTTAGTCCGCGCAATCGTTGACTCACCCTGTACACATAAATAGTGCGTTTTATTACCTTTCGGGGAGTACTAATGAATTCATGGGAAATGCGCCTTAGGGCGAAAACCATTTTTCATTTTTTTTAGCTGCCATGACCACAAGCCGTGTGCAACTAAAACAAATCCTTAAAACTTTGTACTTAAGGATCAAACGCCGATTTGGGCCAATAGTCGATAAATATGGCAAAAACGCAGTGAAAAGGCCAGATTCAATAACACTGACACAATAGCTACCATTCTCGGGGCTACTACCTTGTAATAACCAATAAACGTTTAAACAAATATAGAAAACGAGCCCATGGGTATGGCTATAGCATGTGCAAAACCAAATTTTGAACCTGGTGTTAGTTTTGCTTTTATTTAAAGTGTATATGTATGAAATTTAATTGCTTCCATAAATAAGAAGTCGGCACTGCGCATGTGCAAAACCAACTGGACTTACATTCGCTTTTATTTTAAGTGGCGATGTATTAAATCTCATTTAAATGCTTTCATAGATAAGAAAGTTTTGCAATTTGGTTTATAAATGGTCGAGATGCAAAAAGGGCACTGTGAATGTTGATCGATTAGGCTCAACTTTTGGAATTGCATTATATATAGCTAAAACCGAGGGTCCGTGAAGTGAGCTGGCCATGAAAAGCACAAACAACGGATATAGGTTTAATCGCTTGTGCTTCGTCGTTTGTGCTTCGTTTGTGCTCGTTTGTGCCGTATAACAAAAGCCAGCAAAACCAACCATACAAAAATTATGGGCAATTCAAAATGGTCAGCTGACTTCACGCACGAAATTAAAGCACAAACGATGGGTTTAATTGCAATCGTTTGTGCTTCGTTTGTGCTCGTTTGTGCCGTATAAAGTAAGTCAGCAAAACCAACCATACAAAAATTATGGGCAATTCAAAATGGTCAGCTGACTTCACGCACGAAATTAAAGCACAAACGATGGGTTTAATTGCAATCGTTTTTTGCTTCGTTTGTGCTCGTTTGTACCGTATAACAAATGTCAGCAAAACCAACCATTCGAATATTATGGGCAATTCAAAATGGTCAGCTGACTTCACGCACGAAAATGAAAGCGCAAACGGGGGCTTCAGGCTCAATTGTTTGAGTTTAGTTCTTGCCGGTATGTCCGATATAATAAGTCTTTAAGAGAACCAGTAATACCTACACAATTATAGATATAATGCATGCACAAAATTGCAGAACACCTAACATAAGATGCACGAATTCAAACAGCTGTAGATTTAACCATAGTGTAAAGACTTACTTATTTAACGTATCTAAGTAATTGTACATAATATGTAACTGTATGTAAAGTTTTATCATTGAGTAATTAAATCGGTTTTATGAAGAAATACATTCATATTTACATATCATATGTAATGCTAATATTTTACAAGACAAAACAATATTTTGCTTTTCCATTAAATAGTGTTAACAATTTATAGGAGTGTAGGTAATAAGAAGTCCTATTTGGGGTTATGCTTATATTTTCCAAAGGCTGTGCTAAAATGTTCTAATTATTACGATTCTGATAGAGATTTATAAATATACGTACTTACCGTCAAATAGTTAAAGTTAATAAGTTGAAACAATACTGGTATAAAATTGTTTAATTTTTTAAACTTATTCAATATACAGGGTGATTCCTATAGTACCTGCCACCGTTTGGGAGCGTATAGGGGGTGCCTAGGGGAGTATTTTGATATAGGACACTTGGGGTCGGAAATCTAAAATAAGGGCGCCAGAACCAAATTTATATTCTGGAATTTCACGCCTGTATGTAGGCAACGACCGACGTTTCGCGGGGAGCGATGCAGAGCGAGTTAGCGCGAGGAAGCGACATGGGAGGGAAGGAGGGAAAACGACAGTCAAAAGCAATAACGTTTACAAGTGTTCAACGTCGCCACCGTTGTTCTCAATGCACTTCCTACATCTAGCCAACTATTATTATACTATTGCCATAGTGTTTATTCACTTGATACGCGTCGTTGCAGACGGGATTTCGTGGGGTTAAACAAAATTCTGATCAAGTGTCAGCCACACATCGCCGCCTGAGATCGCTCCGTGTGCACCGCCGGCCGGTTGGGTTGCCTACCTACAGGCGCGAAATTCCAGAAGGTAAATTTGGCTCTGGCACCGTTATTTTAGATTTCCGACCCCAAGTGTCCTATATCAAAATACTCCCCTA
>NW_022170819.1:24468014-24487416 GCF_008802855.1 Photinus pyralis | reverse complement strand
GCACCCTAGTTTAGGGGTGCGCCCTTTAGGGGTAGGAATTTTGAAAAAAAATTTGCAAAATCGGAAAGAGCATACCCAAAAACCTATTCAAAGACATGCCACCCGACTTTGTAACTCTTATGGTTGCTGAGAAAAAAATTAAAGAAGAAATGCAGATTTCAACACTCTTTGGTGGGTGGCTCCCAAACGAAACACGTTGGACCCTCGGTTTATTTGGAAAAAGTGCTTGTTTTGATGCCCTCTACAACCCGATTTTTTTTTTTTTCGAACGGTCGTGTAACACCCTGTATATAAAAATTCATATTGTATCGTTAACGTGCTAATTTATCACGTTTGGTCGACGGACGTACAGTTATTTTTATCATGCGATAGTGAGTAGGACGGTCTGTATTAAGCTGTGTTGGTGCACGAATAAGCTGCTTAAGGTGCGGGGAGATTTATTCGTGGTCTGTCTTGAAGAGAGTTAAGTGCTACATACGTGAATTGCATATATTTTGTATCCAGGTAACGGAGTGGTCGTTTATTCCAAGTTGTAAAGGGCGCGAGTGTGCGTATAAATGGTAAAGTGCTGAATTAGCCCCGTGATAAACCAAAATCAAAGTGATAATAGCCGTACAGGTGCGTGTTCTGTGAATACTTAAACACAGAATCGCCTACGGAATTGAACAAAGCAAGCAATGCAAATACATTGCACGGAGTGCTGATTTAGGTGGCCCAACCGAATTCACAATAAATCGAACATTTTCCATTTAGTAATGGACATCCAATTGAGCGGAGCATTATTTTAAAGACTGCTGCGTGTTGCCTTTTTGAGCTGGACAGGTACAGAGTTTTAGCTTTACTATGTCCGTCCGTACTAAATCAAGTAAAATTTAGAATTATTTGTCATATTGTTTATTAAGATAAATTTAAATAGTCTGGCCAGTGGGTATATTTTGAGTTTAGCTAGAAAATTTGTTTTTATCTTTTTAGGACCACTGTAACAACTTGTTTAATTTAATTTATTTAATCATAATAAATGTATTCCGTTTGACACGTTACCGCGTAGTAAAAGCAAAAAGATTCCCTCTAAATCACGTCCTTCTCTTTTATAAAATTCGGCAATTTCTGCGAATTTCCCAAACACCACCACGGCGAACTCGGGTGATAACGTTCAAAAATGAAAACTCCTTTAATTCATTATTCGGTTCCGGATATCCTAAATAACTGGAAAACGGCTTAAAATTCATGTTAATTAAACGCGCTTCCTTTGACACCAAACACCTGCCAATCAGACGCCGATTGCTACAACATATTGCTGTGTTATTTCGTCTGGTAGGACGAAATTTTGGGATTCTTAACTAGAATGGACAAGGGCGGTTTCCTGTATCTATGTAATTAATTTTCTTAATTTAAATTTTTGTTTGTGTCGTTGGTTAAGTACTTCAACAGAAATTATTGTTACGAGAAAGAGGTCAAGGTTTGTATTTGTTTACATTTTAATCTCATCTTTAATTTTATTTAACTTAGATTTCTGAGAATTTTATTTCACTTTTATTCTGTTATCATTGTAAACGCTTAATTTAATTGACAGGTGGATGTTATTTATCGCCTTTTTTTTGTATTTAAAAGACAGAAAATTCTATTTATCCTAGAATTTTAAGCTTTGTTTTATCGCTTAAGGTCGGTTAAAAATTGATTACAAAAATAATTTCTACCTCTGGTTTAACGTGCGTTAGGGGGCTATTTTAATTTGTAATTTTGGAAGAAGGGTTTCCACCTTAAATAGAACGGACGGAGAGGAGGAAGGGCTTTTTGCCACTGTCAACGCAGAACTACGTTTGTTTGAAATTTAAATCGCCTTTTGCCAAGTTGAGAGCAGATCCACGTCTGCAGAAGTTTGAAGTTTTGTTTTGGAGTTGTGAAGTTTTAATCGTCAGTTTTGTTGCCAGTTAGGGCAGTTTTGGAGTTGAGTGAAGATTGTTTATTTCGCTTCGGCGAGTTACCGCAGTAGTTTGGATTGTGTAGAGGCCAGCCAGTTTTGGAAGTTTGTGGAGTTTCCGTTTTACGGAGTGGCAAGCCGAGTTGCGGCAGGGTTGTGTTGCGGCAGTTTTGGAAGTTTGGACCTTCAGTAAAGTGCGTCACTAAGGGGTGGTCGGCGCCGACTGTGTCTCTTGTATATTTTTCATTGTGTGTGTGTGACAATTAAATTTGAAATGTGTAATTTTCACAATAATTGCTGTGTATGTCGTTCGAACGATTTCATTTCCTTTAATTTACTGTTTTCTTTGGATAATTGCCCAAGCTCCATTTTATTTAATCAAAATTCTTAAGATCGATTTGGAATTTAAGGTATTTGGTCTAACCCACTATCTGGTAGAAGTTAATGGTTTAACTGAGAAAAGAGTCGAATTCCTCCTCTGTGCTGGGGAGAAGTTTTGTTCCGGGGATGATAAGGGTTTGAGTTAGCTAGGTTTGTTTAGGTGTTTTGTGTACGGTCTTTTTGGCCTACGGACCGGTGCACACAGCATTTTTAATTGGCGCCCAACGTGGGGCCACAGCAATATCTTAGGTACCACAAATTTTGTAATCGGGAAATAGTACTCTCGAATTGTTTACATTGTAGCATTTTATGCGAAATCTAGACATCAAGTGACCACAATTTATGGATGGTTTTCAAAGGAAAGAAGATGACATCCTCGTGTTTACCCTACGTAAGGTAGACGAAAGAGTACATTTTCTGTAAGGAATTCTGACTGGAAATATATTGACGAAACTAACTCCTATGTGCCGGCGATGTTTTAAAAATATCTATCTAAAAATATGGCGAATTATTATTATGCAAACGTGCACCTTGCATATTTTGCTGCCAATGCCGCACGAAGAAATGCCATCGATAGTAACTTTTCCGAGTTAATTCCTCGCATACTTCAACATACCACGTAGAACGCAATAACGGCAAACGCTAGATTATTTATCAATGCCCTGTTGAATGAATTGTACCAAACTACAACTTTCTGACAGTTTTGCGGAAATCCAAAATTTATGAATAAGAAAAACGTTCAGTTCGGTTAACATTGTATAATTAAATGACATTTAGTTTTATTTATTAACGAAAATATTTCGATACAATCAAGTATTCAGAAAATAACTGAAATTCTCTGAAAAATTTACATTTATTCAAATTCATTTCAGTTTTATATGGTAATGTATGTATATAATATGTAATATGCGTTTCGTAATATTTGTTATCATAGCGGGATTTGAACTAAAATAGTGAATTTAAAAAAAGATCTCGCAAGAAAATTCGGGACCGCCCGCTCTTTAATGCAACATCACAGTACGTACGTTTTACTTTTCTGTTTTTAATTTTGTTTTTTAACGCGTCCCTTTATTTTACATATTGTTACATTAAATTGCGCGTTATGCTCCGTTTAACCCATTCTACCTTAATGATATAGTTAAACTCATTTCGCGCAAAATTATACCATGTTAAAAGGTGAAATAAGCCAAAAATAACATTTGTAGATGGAACATCCACAGTACACAGTGCCTACATTTTGATAAGTTAAAATAAAAATGTTCAAATGGAGGGGAGGGGGGAGGCAGGATGTTTTCATCTTCCAAATTCCAACTGAAGTGTCTTGCTTAGAATCCATACCTTTCCGATTATCTTTTGTAAAATTTCTGATTATTTCTAACTTCAAGCTTACGGTTTCCATGCATTTTTTAGTTCTCGGACTCCAAGGCTTTAATTTCGTGTTCAGTATCCTAGTTCCAATCTCAAGCTTCCCAATCAGCCACCGGTTTCCATTTGCTCGACTGATTTAGAACTTTCAGAATCCGTTTTCTGATTTTCAAGTTTCTATCTTGAATGGTCTTCTATTTTCTAGTTTTTGAACAGTTTCCCATTTCCATGTTGAAGTTGATAATGTTTGTGCTATCCCGTTTTGTATGTATGTCTACTTTTCACTTTCAGGTTTAATTTTGCAGTCTTCAGTATCCCGTTGACAATTTTCGGTTTCTCAATTTTCAGTTTCAAGCTTCACTTTCAGTCATCGAATCTCCGGTTCGCAGCTACTAAGACGGTGTTAATCTTGAAAGGCTGCACGCTGCACCGTGTATATGTGACGATACATACATTTTTGAGAGTTGGCAACCATGCAATTTCTAGGTGGGGAAAAGCTGCCTGCGCCCTCTAGAAAGCATGAGCGGGGGTTGGCATCTTGTCTTGAATATCGGTCGTGAACGCGTCGCTCCATAAATGTTTGTTGTTATTTTGTGTTATTTACTGCAAGTAGTAATTTTTGCATTTCTTTATATCGTATTTGTGTTTTGTATGCCGCATTTTATATTTTTTGTGTGTTGAAATTTACTTGATTTAACCGCAGTGCAGAATCATATGTGTGATACCGTTATGCTATTGTTTGTAATTGTTTCCGTTTTTGGTGTAATGCTTGCTTAATTTATGTTTATTGATGTTGATTACTTGGTCTTATCACTCTTATCCCTGAAGTAACATTCGTGTAAGTTTTGATAATTTTATTTTAATATGTGGAAATTACCGATTCGTTTGATGTATGTACTGTCTTTTTGTTTGTTACTAACAATTTTCTCCGTGAATGAAGCAGTAGTCACGGGGTTGTAAAAACTGTAGTCAAAATTGAGCTACGACACCTAATTCCGTGATTGTCTTCGACATTCAACTGTAGGCTCGAAACCCCAAACCAAGGGCGACGCTACCTATCTTGCGGGGCGAGATTACGCTAATCAAAGCTCTTCAGATTAGAATCTATGCGCGATAAATGAGGGGCGATTCAATAATTTCCACATATCTTGTGTTTAGTTAAATTTGCCTACAAGGCCATGTAATTTTCCATCTTGCTTTTAACAAAAGGACTTTATTGCACCAAAGAAGAGTCACATCCTGTGTATTTCACCCTTTCTTAGAATCTTGGTACCTGCTTACCTGACCCATAATTCCCAAAACTTGTTTTTAACCTATATGTTACCTCTTGAAGTTTACTTGCTACTTTTTGTGATGTTATAATTTTATGTTACGCATTCACATCATTACAAACAATTAATTTTACAACACAATTTAATATTAATTTGACGGCTGGTTTTTTTATTGGTAAGTTCTTTTTTTCTCAGCCTATTTCTATTTTTATTCAGTGAACTACCATTTAAAAGTTTATTTTTGCAATGCAATTTATTTTGGACTTAAATTTCCGGGTTTTCACAATCATAATAATTACGATCATTATTAAACAAACTTTTCACAATTTTGGTGTTTTATTTAACGTTCCTTCCCTACTGTGCTTCAGGTCAAAGCGTTGCTTAGCAACTAACGTAAGGGGGCCCTGCCTTAGATGTCTTATCACGGGCCACTTTTCAAATTTATTCGGGTCGGGTTGACTTTATTTCCGTGTTCTTGTAGTGTGAAGTTAGCGTAGAATCTGGGGGTTAAGTACACTACAATCTTTAAAGGTTCCAGAGCCTACCACTCGTTTCTAGTTGCTAGTTGTCAGGTATAAACTATGAGCTTTAAATTTACCTCTCCGAGATGGCGTTCCCTGCTTCTAAAATGCGATGCAAGAATCTGAATAGATATGGAGCGAGGAGTGAGAAAAGCAAATCCCGTGAAACAAACTGTCAATAAAGCAAATGGAGGGGAAAGAGGTTATGCTGTTACAGGACAAGATGCTTGTGGATCTAGAAGGTGTCGAGAAGATGGCGGAGGATACGACCACTGGTCGTCCAGTCTTGTTGAAAATCAAGTGTTTGCCTACCGGTTTTTTGTACTGTATCTATTTGAGTGTTCTTTGTGTTCGATATTTTTCCAAGCATTACCAAGGTAGTACTCGTTTTATTTGAGGTATTTTTAAATGTCTTACTTTGTTACGATTTCAGATCTGTGTATGATACCTGTTGATTCATGGCATGGCCGTGAGAAGCCATTGTTTTGAGTTTACTGTTAGATGAATCACGTTTTAGCACATGAGTATGCCGGCAAATATTATGATAATGATAAGATTCACTATTGTTTTAATGTGTTCACGCGGGAGTAGATTGGTATTTCCCTGTATGTTTGGATTATTTTATTTAGGTGGAAAGAGAACCTTAACAGTTGGATTCTTAGCTGTATTTCATCTCGTGCAGACCGCGGTTCTTGGCGTCTTCGCAATACAAGAAGAGAGGCCCTCTAATTAATTTTCTTCTGTTTAAAATACGGGATTGTATATGCGATGGTCTACTTTCACTTGAATGCCTACTGCTGGCATTCTCACTTGCCCTTTTTTGTGCTAAATTAATTGATGGACGACGCCGGAACAAAGTCAGGTCCTCTTTAGGCACATGCAATTTATCACATCAGAAGTTGTTTTGTATAAAATTGAACCGTAGACTGTTTATACGGGGTGTCAATTTTAAAACTTGCAGTCGGCCGTATTTTCCAAACTAAAGATATTGAAAATCGCGAAAAACCGTTTCGGGGGTATCGAAGGGGAACCAGAATTACGTTATGAGTGACAACTCCCCACCCCCTTAAGCCCCCCCCCCAGCCCCCATCTTCAAAAATCCTAAATGGCAACCACATACTTGTAACACATCGTTGGAAAGCTACTGAAAAATGTACTCCAATGTGGTACCAATAAAGTCAATATTGATTAAAGACAATTTATCAACAATTTAATAATTAACAAAAAAAACTAAATGTTGACATTGAGGGATTTATGGCAAATTGGGCAAGAACTTCAACCTGAGCTGCGTCATTAAGCAATCTTGGTTGCTTTCTTTTTTTTTATTGATAACAGATCCCGTTTCTTCGAATTTAGCGACCAAATCTTGAACATAGGCATGGCTTAATTTTTTTTTACTAATTATGTTAAATTGTCTTAATGAATATTGACTTTATTGGTACTACTGGAAAGCATTTTTCAGTAGCTTTCCAACGATGTGTCACAAGTATGGGGTTGCCATTTAGGATTTTTGAAGATGGGGGTTAAGGGGGTGGGGGGTTGTCACTCATAACGTCATTCTGGTTCCCACTCGATACCCCCGAAACGGTTCTGCGCGATTTTCAATATCTTCTTTAGTTTGGACAATATGACCGACTGCACGTTTTAAAATTGACACCCTGTTTAACGACATTTGACTCGATTACCCAATTTGCGTTGTAGGATTTCGTATTTATGTTTATACTTTGCTGTCGTAGTTGATTTATCTTTTGTATTTGTGTGTTATGCCAGGTTTTTTCTTGTTGGTTCCTTTTTTCTCGGCTTTTCAGTTTGGAACCAAACCTCGTGCGTAGTATATTTTATTTTTCTTACTCCCTCCAGACACACAACAATTCTGTCTTTTATTTAATCCCCTTCCCGATCAAGTTCCAACACAATAGGAGGTAGGAGTCCCATTCGTTCCAGCCGAATGCTACCCAAATTTGAAAGTGGCGAGAAACGCCAACATTTTGACAACGAAAATTAGGAGGAGCTGCTTGTATTAATCTCCGGAGTAAGTTCACATATTCAGTGCCGGCTGAGATACCCCTAAGAACATTACAGCTAGAAGACCAAGACTCGCAAGAGTCAACGTCATCCAGGAAAAGAGAGTCGGGGACAATGGGAGGGATTTGATCGGTTACAATCTATCCAGGAATAGGAGAGCCGAGAGGAATGGCAGAAGAAGAAAAGCACTACAGGTACCTAAAACGGGGGCGCCTAATATAAAACTGTAGGAGCCCGGCTATGTGAAACTTATGCACCAGTGTGAGGCAGAGAGGAGGAACTAATAGGAGGGGTAGGAAGGTGATCACATGAGCAGCGGGTCTGAGAATGGTAAACGTGAATAAGGGAGGGGAGGCCACCTTCATCAGAGGCCCATCATCGTCGATAGTGCGAACACGGCAAAAATAAAACAGGGGAAGGGGTAAAGGGGTATCAAGATGCGGAGAGATTGGTCATTTTCCTGGAAGGAATGTGCAGGAAGACGATGCCATAACGAAGGAAGGAAAAACCCGAAGTTTTTTTGGTAGACATCGGAGATAGAGGAACAGCGAAACGGTTGTACGGAGATAAAGAGAGATAGAGATAAAACAAACAAGAAGTGAGCAGGGGTAGAAGAAGTGGGGAACGTCAACTCATTAGCACATGGCGAGATTTGTGTGACGCGTTGCTGTGGGCCATACAGCACGGTTACCTGACAGGGAGTACGTTGACAGCGCCAAGCGGCGAATTGAGGGGCGGAACCGCTGAAGGTGGCAGCGGGAGTTGCGCATGTTGGGTCTTAGGTCCCAAACTATGGAATGTTCTGTACGAGTGTGGAGATTGATCGCGTTCGCCGACGACCTAACCCTAATCTTCTGGATGAGGGCGGTTAGGAGCACTTGAGGACAATGGGGGCCAAGAAATGGACAAAACCAACACGGTTTATTGGGCACGTTTAAGTGACTACTAGGAAGATATCGGAAAACCCGAACAGAGTGGTGAAGACATTAATTTTTCTGGGTTCCTCATAATGGAGATGGAGCGAAGGGGGAGGGGGACAAAAGGGAAAAGGTTAGGGTATTACAGGAAAAGATGCTCCGAGATATCGATGAGCTGAAGACTGCAGCCTGCCGGGACTCGGACCCTGGAGTGGGTACAAAGCTAGGAGGGAACGAGAGTCGGTGACAACGTGAGGGTAAAGGTCGATTACAACTCAAGATTTGGAGAGCCGAGAGGAAGAATAGGAAAGGAGAGGCACTACGGACACGGAACGCGTCATAAAAAAGGTCCCAGATAGGTGAGACATGCCTCCGGTGTGGGAAGACCGGACAGAAGACATGGGCATGTAAAGAAACCATCATGTGCTGTTTCCTGTACTCAATGAGGCGGGGAGGGGTTGGAAGGTGATCAAGTGACCAATCGCCAATGAAAGAGGGGACCCCACATTATCAGGGTGAATAGTGGGAGAACGTTAAGTGACTATAGGTTAGAGGTTTGGGAGATGTTGGGTACTTTCCTGGAAAGACTGCAGAATGTCAATGTTACCCCGAGTTTTTTGAAAGACAAGGAAATAAAGGAACAGCGAAAGGGCTGTACGGAGATAAGGAAGAGTAGACAAGATATGCGCAGAAGTAGAAGAAGTGAGACCATGAGGTATGCGAGCGCGAAAAATATGGTCAACAGGATGTTAAGGAAGATGGTTATAAGGATCTCCTGCACTTACAGAACCGTACCGCTGGAAGACGTATTAGTCATCGTCCAGCAATGTTACACGTGAAGGCTAAAGAGACTGCTAGTGGAGTGGGAGGTACAAGCCTCCTCACATTACCGGTGTGGGGACCGGGTTCTTGTCGAAACACGTGGTGTTTGAAGAAGAAAAAGACGCCGACGCATGTGGAGAGGCGAACGAGTTCTCGCGTGCCACAGTTGAGTCGCAACGGGATGGGTAAGAAACAGGAATGGTCAGAATTGGAAAACGGCAAACCAGTTCTCGGCGTTCAGGTGCAAAGACAAGAGGAAGGGCGTTGACAAGGGAATGACGCGAGACGGAAATTCACCCCCAAACGAGCCTAATATCTAGGGGTCTAGGGATAGGGTTTTCTATTTCCAGTCGCCTCCTTGTCGTGCAGTTATCCTTTGTATGACTCGGTTGTTTACATTTGAAACACGCATTATTATCTTTCGGACGCGAACATTCGTTGGCATAATGTCCCTCGGACGCGCAATTAAAACATCGCACTACCCGTTTCAGTTTGCCCCCTGCGCTCTTTAAGTTAGCACTGTGTCCCGCGTTTTCTCCATCATATCTACATCGATGACACACAACGGTAAAATCATAGCAGGCCCCTACGGGTTGACAACATCAACATACTCATTCGTAAGAAACTGCAACACGAAGCCATTAAAAATGAAATGGAATTAATATGAATGTTACCGATTCCTTTTTATTTAAAAGCAACGATGCCAGTTTTTTAAATGATGATTTACCGTTGTCCGTCTAAGCTATAAATTAACAGAAGCCGATTAATAATCATTACGTCATAAAATTAATGACATGGAACGGGGATTGCATTGTATCGACTATAGCAATTTATTTTCGAGCGGCGGCGTCAATCCGAAGCGTCACGTGGAGAAATTTTTGGATTCGTGTAAACGCCGGAAGAACACCGGCTTACCATAAATAAGTGATCCATTCTCTGAAATGGCTTGTTAACGCCTCCCTCTGATTTATAACCCCCTGATTAATCTATCCAATTAATTTATTAATCCCTCTTTTCGCGCAATTTTAATGAAGAAATCTTAGCGCGCGCGAGGCGCTATTTATTACCGACGATTGACGAAATAATACATCTTGTGCCACCCCAATTTATTCAATTAAAGTCGATGGAAGATAATTTAACCCTCACATCAAATTTTAATAATTTCTCGGGGCGCCTGATGATTGAAGACGGCATGTAACAAGTTTACAAGTTTGAATTGGTGGAAATTTTTCAAATTAATTAATTTAAGCGAGACGAGGCGAGCGTTTGTTTTAGTTTTACAATATAAACTCGACGGAGATGTCTTATTGTGGTTATGTTTAATAAAATCGTCGAAACACACGAGTGGAACTAATTATGAAACTGTGCGCCATTATCCATTCTTCCAGAGGCGCTCTTTGTTTCAAATGCAATTAGAGTAAATGGCCAACGTTACACGCGAATCTTCAACTACACATTTTCTATTTAACGGGCGATCAGTACTATGAGCGACTTTTGCGTGCTGGACGATTACCGGATTATTTTGCTTAATGAGAAAAAAAGAGCCTTTACGAAAACTAAATGAGTCTGCGAACTTACGTAAATGAGCGATATTAGTATAAAGTTCATTAACGTTATTTGTAAAGATAAATATTTCAAAATGAGAAACGTAGTTAATCAACATTTAACTTCTCCGACTGTATTTGCAGAACGAAACGCGAATCCTTCGAATCAAAATCCGAGCTGTGCAGTCCTGAATTAATTCAACAAGATATTTTTAATTGTACAGATATTATACACATAAGGTGTCTAATCCCTGGAATCCTGATACATTTGTTTAAAAAACAGAATTTGGTATCAGGATAATATACCAAGTGAAAGCATTCAAACCACCTTACGTTTCTGCGAATCTGATAGAACCACCATTTGCAAACTTGCCGTAACATGATCAATATATTTTCAGATGTATCAGTGAATGTATTTTAAACTTTCTGAGATCCTGATACGACAACTTTTACAAGCGAAATTTCTTTTCAGAACAGCACAATACGTAAGAATAAATTGCAACTTCAGTACCATTACATAAAAAAACCCTGTAATATAAGGGGCTTTTAAAATATGGCAAGGTACACGTTTTGTGGCAAGGTACAAAATATATAGAAACAAAAAAAAATTAGTTTACTTACTTGAGCAAAGTTTCTAAGGTGCTTTGTCTAATCATGCAACATTGTAGCACCGGAGCTAGTATGGACAACTCGTCGTGGAAAGGCTTACCGAATCCCCTGCCATGATCCAAATGGAGCGGAAAGGTATCATTTCCAAACAGCCTGCGAACAAATACAACTGTTAGCCTTTCAAATACCAAACCGTCCACGAGACAGCAATAATTGAAGGTAGCTTACACCAAACAAAAAAGTTAAATTTTGGTGATTTTTTCACGTATGGGTTCGTACTCTTCTTTTGGGCAGAGCGCACTGATCGATCCGAATTTGGTCATTTCCCAAACATTATGGACAATCACGTAAAGCAACGTTTGGTTTCCCGCACCAATAACAGTGAGGTTAAGCACATTCTCATGCAACGTGACCAGAATTTTGGCAGTTCCAACAAGTGGTCTTCCCTAATTTAGTCATCGCTTGAGGAAGTTGTCTTTCGTATATTTTTTCTTGATTCGGCGTTGATTAGGTGAGTGGTGGTTTGAATTGCTTCATACGATATCGCACGTCTTTATTGGACTTGCACAAACTATGGATGGTGTGTACGGTATATAGTGTAACTTGATTCTGTAGATATGGTTGCAAATTTCCCTGATTGCACCCTTACAGTTTCCCAAGGAATTCTTGATAACCTCCTAAATAGATTCACTATAACTGCAACTGCCCTCTGACGAATTTCATCCATGAGTTGACTAGCTCATTACCTGACAAGAAAACTGCTAAGGCGACGACAGGGACTACGTATTCTCAGATGGTACCTAAGTATGACTGGGAAGTTGATTTCGACGGTCTGCCTGACGTCTCAGGAACCTCTCTAAGGAAGCTAAAGATCTCTTAATCAACTTATTCATGGATTTGTATAGCTTTCACAGCAATGGCCGTCTGTTTTTTTCATGGTTCCTCCAAAATATTTTCTCGGGAATGCGAACTATGACATCCTCTGACATTAAAAAGAGCCTAATGGTCGACAACACATCATGCAACACTAAATAGCTCGGAAGATGCTTATGCGCAAATTTAACATGTAACAAACTCTTTGTTCAGTTTCAGAAGCATGGAAACAGTCGTCTGGTCGCTCTGAGATGCATCTTCCCTGATCGATCCGAATTCAATGGTTCCCTTGACCGTTTCCCGGACCTGATGGGCAATTACATAGAGTAACATTTGGTTTCCCGCAGCGATAACAGTGGATACGGTTGGATTGACTACATCTTCCAACGTGACCAAAATTTTGGCAGTTCCAACAAGTGGTCACGTCTTAACAGTTGCAAATTTTTATTGGCTGCTATAGGTCAATATCTATAAGCAAATGCCTTTTTACGATCTATCTGAGACAACTCTACCGCCGCGCAATTTTAAAAGATCTCTTTGCCTTTTATCTGGTCGAGTTTCATACGATTTTATGAGATAATCTTTTGTCAACTTCTGCAAAACGCTTTTCGTGTGGTGGCCAGATAATGTCGGTTGTAATTTTTTCGGCGCCATGGGCCAAAATCTGTTTATCTTTCTTTTTCTTGTAGAACTACGACAATTATTCGCTCGATTTTTGAGACAAAGCAACGTTTCATGTTGTTTTATGACTCTCTTTTGTTGGTTGGTTGGTCAGATCATTTTGGTGGTGATTTTTTTGGATTGTACAGACCAAAATCTACCGCATATCTCTTTTCATTTGATATGTTTTTTTACGTTTTGCTCTAACTCTAACGGTTTAGCCTGTAGAAGTTCTCAAAGCTGGAAAATGCGAAAAACCCCAATTTCGAGAAGGGCGATCCGGAATGCGCCGTTTCCAAATTTCGAGTTATCTCTCGAATCCCACCACCGCACGAATACGCTCCTCTACGTCCCCGCGATCTCCAGAAAGCCCCAAAAGGAAATCCGGTAACGTTTTCGAATTTGTTTCCAAAATTTTCGATGTACATGTATTGGTATCGCACAAAAAAACCTGCTACAAACGCCAAAAAAACCGTGGCTAAAATTTGAGAGGAGCAACAATCAACAGTATCATCAAATCATTCACAATTTTCATTCATTAAGTCAAAGAGAAAGAAGCGCTTTATAATTTTTAGTCGATCTTATTTCAATTTTCCCTTTGAAATGTAACCGCACCTAGAGGTTGTGAATACTGAAAATAGCAAAAGTCTTACTTGAAAGTTTCGTAATGATGTCGATCCATATTTCCGGTCATAAAGTCGAAAACGGCCATGTCCATGAGATCGTATAACCGTCGCCCTTGATCATACGGCGGAATTTCACGGACAACTGAACAGTAATTAGCTTCAGTTTCCCATTGAGCTTTTCTCCTTTTGTGATACGAGCGTCTCCAGGGATGCCTCCAAACCTACAAATAATAAATATACATTTTCGAATTAGATTTTGACGACGCACCCACCTTTCTCGGCGCGAACTCCTTCGACGGCAAAAACGCCGCGAAACTTCCCTCCAGCATATCCGGATTTCCACAAATAGCATGCGACGTATCGCAATAATAAGTACATTTCCCATGAAAACATAAGTTGTCCGACGGTGAAACGAAAAATGTTTTCAGCAGCTCCCCCTCGGCTTTCTGATATAATTCGGTCGTCATGTTTAGGCGTCTCCCGGTAACAGGCATCGCTCTGCGAAAGCCCAACAGTCTGAAAACAAAAAAAAAGACGTAAAAGGTAAAATAAGGATTTCCCGGTTCAATACGCTGAAATGGAAGAATACGTAAACAAGTGATGCGGGCTCAGTTACTAATCATCAAATGAACTTTTCAGTCGGCTAATTTTACAGTTAGTTGACAAAGTAATTTGAGGAGGAAAACTATACCGTAACTTTGAGGAGCTCAAAGGGACGAGTTTTATTTGTAGTTAGGCACTTTGTAAAGAAAGTTGCTACTATGTAAGACTTCAATCGCGATTTTATTTTAGTGTAACAAATGAATGTAGGTACGTGGAGAAACCGTCTCGCGGTATTCCGACGCGTGCGGAATAATTTATTCCAAACGAGCGAGGAGTATCCGTCATCAGTAATAAGAAGCTTAATTGCGTACCTAACGATTTTATTCTGTCGCTGCTAAATAATGTTTTTAGGAACCCACTTTTGAACTTGAGAAGAAATATGATATTTCCAACTGTCAGGCGATCTTTTATAATAGTATAATGCACACCCTTTGTTATTTGATGTTGGCGTTTAACATTTCTTTCTGATATAAGATGCCAGCGAAAGAAAATTTTCCTTGCTTGTAAAAAGGGGATGTAGATATTCGCAGGTTCCGTATACTCTCTCCTCGTAAAGTCGTAACAGTCACAAATGGGCGAATATGTACCTACTGGTTCTCCACTCCCAACAAGGGAATAGCTTACAGGAGGTTGAACACCGCCTGTAGTTTGTCAAAGGTAGACGATGTGTATCTGTTTCCTTTAGTTCGGATTATTCCACCATACGGTATTTAAAGGTCAGTACATTGACGGTTTTCCACATTTGCAATTACCTTTAAGTTTATCTATCAGTAGCGACTTTGATTTTTAATTAACGCTCAATTATTCAGGGAAACAGTGGTGTATAGCCGCCAGTTTTATAGTTTTTCTTCGTAATTCATCTTAGTGATCCTAACAAAATTAATGAGGCATTTGTAAATTCAAGTAAATCTTTGTCTACCGTTAATTTCAACAACCTTATTCGATTCTATTGCGAAGATTTTCCACAAAAGTTTGGGACAAATTTTCAATTTTCATTAACTGATGGCCAAGCAATATTAAAAATCTTATCAAATATCAAAAGTAATGCGGTTGGAACTGATGAACTGAGTATAAAAATGTTACGACTTTGCTGTCCCTTTATTGTTCCTTAGTGTGGTGTCACACTATGCGTTTTTGTCGCTCCCGCTAAAACGCTCCTGTTTGACGGGATGATAATATCACACGTTATTAAATGGTACCAGTCACATATATGCGTTTTCGCCACACCAACCGGATGCAACCGCATCCTGCTGCCGCTGCGCAGGATGACATGACAACCACAATGACATTAAACCACGTGTGTTGCATGTTGGTTGTCATAAGTTGTCATACTGAGCGTTGCAACCGGGTGTTTTGTTAGGTTTACAATGTTTGATGTCGGTTTATTCATCGAGTGCGTGCATGCAAAAATTGCACTGTGGGAAAAACAATCTAAAGAGTATGTAGATATAAACTGTAGGGAGAAATCATGGGTAGAAATTGAATTTTTGGACATTCGATAATATACAAAAAAATTTTTCTTGTTCATTCGAATTTTTTCATAAAACTTCGCGAACCTATTATTAGATTCTCGTCCTGAATTAAAAGGATCAATCCAATTTTGACGATATATCTGCTTTCGCAATAACCCCTCCGCCTCAAGCGCACAAACCATCTTTAACAATAATTGAGACACTCACTACTTAGACTGCCAAAATATAGCAAAAACGCATCCCGTTAGACCGGAATAGTGTGACAAGTAGATCTCATCCTGTCAAACCGCATCCGTTTTAGCGGGAGCGGTAAAAACGCATAGTGTGACACCACAACTTACGTGACACATATTATCAATATCCTGCATACGATTCGATCTTTCCAGACTCCTGGAAAACCGCAAAGGTTATTCCTATGTACCTAAATCAAAATGCAACCAAACTGACTTATAATGGACTTAAGACCAATTAGTATCCTTCCATGTTATCAAGTTTTCGAAAAGAATTATGATGACTCAAATGCAGAAGTTATGTGCAATCCATGGTGATATTATCCCCGAGACATCGAATCGGGATTTAGATCGGGTTTTAGGTTGTGAAACTTCCTTTAAGATATAACTGATGAATATTGAGCAGTGCTGATATAGTGATGAACTGTCCGTGTCGATATGCGTTGATAACCGAAGGCGTTTGACACCATAAGACATGATGTTATGGTGTCAATCCTGAGATGTATTGGTTTCGACGAGTCTGCTACTTCTTTAATTGAAAATTACCTCACTAATCGCAGCCAGATAGTGAAAATAAAAGACTCTCAATCTATCTCTTTACCAATTATCAATGGAGTACCTCAAGGTTCAATTCTTGGTCCCCTGCTTTACGTTATATATACCTTTAATTTAAAATCTTCTCTAAAATTTTGTAAATATCATTTATATGCTGATGGCACTCAGTTGCATTACAGTTTCAAGCCTATAGATTTGCCCGTTGCCTTGGTTCATATTAACACTGATCTTAACAGTCTAGTGGATTATTCAGAGGTTCATGGGTTACAAATTAACATATCTAAATGCTACCTCATGCTATTAGGCAAACGGAAGACAAGAGAAAAGTATATATCTCAAATAAATATTATGATAAGGGATACTCCATTGGGTGTTAAGAGCAGTGTTAAGAACCTAGGGCTTATTATAGATGATGAACTTAGGTTTCGACAGCATATATCTAAAATGTGCAAAAGGCATTTATTAATCTAAAACAAATTTATCAAAATCGGTCTTGCTTAACTAAAAAAGTAAAAATAATACTCTGCGAGTCGCTTGTCCTATCTCATTTTAATTATTGTGATTGTGTGTACGGTCCTTGTTTAACTTCCGTCGACTGCAGACGAATACAACGCATCCAAAACTCGTGTCTAAGGTTAATATTTGGTATTCGAAAATTTAATTCTATTGGTGGCAAACTGAATGAAATAGGATGGCTGAATATGACAAATAGAAGAATGCTGCATTCGGCTTGCTTATATCATAAAGTCATTACTCGCCAAACACCACAGTATCTTTTCAATAAGCTTCGATTTCGGCATAACATACGTGATTTTTTCTTGAGACATAAAAATTTAGTTATAACACCGCTTCATAAAACATCCTTGTATGAAAGATCATTTAGTTATAACGCGTCTAAAGTTTATAATTCAATACCTCCTGAAATTAAAGAACTTCCTATACAACATTTCAAAATTCAACTACATAAACTATAACTACTTAATCAATACACCTCTTAAATAAAAATTAATCTTGATAAGATTCTGTTTTTATTATAATTTATTTGTCCCGTTAAAAATATTATTTTTCACTCGTAATGCCATAATTAATGTTATTTAGTAATCAAACTGGGTTGAGTGGAAGACCAAGCTGCTACTTAGTAGTTGCTTGAACTCACTCCATTTGTGAACAACAAGTGAGGCAGTTCTTAAGTACTCTGTTCTCTTCGAACATCATGTATGATTTTATTTTTCTTTATTTTTATCTTGAACATTGAACATTATATTAAGTTGTTGTCAATAAATGCATTATCATTATTATTATTATTATAGACACCAGAGGGCAAAAGGAAATTGGGGACTTCGCAATAATTCAGAAATGGTTGGCCGCCGGAGCCGTGTGGAACGTGCCAAAGGTAGACGATGCGTATCCGTTACTATTTAGTTGCGACCACTCTACCCTACAATATGTAAAAGGGTTCTGGCACCACTTGCATGAATTTGCTGATCGCTAATCGCTTAAAAAACGCGAGAATTGGTTGAAGGAATAAATAAATAAATAACCTGTTAGCGCCATTTTGGAGGTGGTCTTTATAAAATTAAGAAAATAGGGACGAAGTAGAGAAGATCTGGTTCAGGGCATTCTGCGGTTTAGCGGAAAATTTTTACGTGAGTAGCTGCGGACGGACAGATTTATGTTGAACGCCAAGGATAGCTTTAGTTCAGAATACGTGAATTAAATCGAACCAGTAAGCTAAATCGACCAGCCGTCGAAATCATTCGGAAGCTCGCACGTGGTTTCGTAAAGTTTCGAATTAAAGGAACGCTTTTTGGTTTGCAATGATAAAAACGTGTAATGTGCCAAGTAGGAAGTAATTTCATTTATTTCATACTATCTAGTAATCGCCGCTTTCCCAGACTGATTTGAGTCTGGTAAATCGTATTTTACCAGACTGAAAATTTTTACCAGACTGGAAATTTTGCCTAGCAACCGCAACTGACATCCATCTAAACGTGATATTTGATTGATTGATTGATATTGATATTTGTCAAACTACTGTCAGATCAAACAAATCAAGTGATCGACTTTTGCTTTTATTTTAATGTGTACCTACAACATTCTAATCAAAATGGTATTTTAATAGAAATAGAGCAGTATGAAATAAAATGTTTTACATTATTTGTATGTTAAATCAGTTAACGTTACTCGTTTCGAAATTCCTGCCTCAGCTACGCTTCGGCAGTAAACATCTCACTCGTTAACGTAAACCTTGATTTACCATACTCATATGTAAATAACTATTAGTTGTAAACGTTGATTAACAAGACAAAACGCAAACGGGTAAACGTCATGTTTAAACGCTACTGACTTGTAAAACTGACAGCAGACATGTAAAACTAACAGCAGACATGTAAAACTGACAGCAGACATGTAAAAATTTTACAAGTTAGTAATCGAGTCATTTCATTGGCCAGAATTAATGCGAAGTCTCTGTTACATGGATAACATGATATTTTAGACATTTCTTCAAGATCAATTTAAGAACTAATTATTTACGTTTACAAATGAGTAACAAATAAAATATTGTACATTATACGCCAGGTAATAGTTTTTATTCACGATCATATTGTAATCAGTCTCATAATTGTCATTTTGAAGGATAAGGAAGTTGTGTTTTACAACACTTATTTTTCCAGGAGGGAGGAAAGTAGATTCTCGAGGTTAGTAATGTTCGATTCGAGGTTAGTAATATTTCATTACCTACCTCGATTTAGTTGCTAATATCCTAATGGATGGCGCTCTCATCGTAACTGTCTGACACAGATGACAGCTGATTTAGATGCAAATTGTTCAAAACCGCATTTTAAAAACAATTCTTATTCTTATTATCAGTAATATGGATTATTTTAAGTTCTGTGCTTTTTTTGTAAATTGCAAATGAACGACCAAACGCGAAAAAGTGAAATAAGTAAATGCGGACCGAAGTAAACACAAGAAGGAGTTGTGATTAACTTTAGCCAGGTTACGG
>NW_022170819.1:24389251-24467914 GCF_008802855.1 Photinus pyralis | reverse complement strand
AAATTCCAGGACTCTAGGACCATTCCCCTAGAAGTAGTTCAAAACGGTAGAAGTGGGTCCGGACGGACGGACGGGCAGACAAAACGCAAACAATAGCACATTTTTTTTAATTCTCAAAAAGATGCGCTAAAAAGACTTCCTTATGCGATAAACGCTTGATAAACTCAACACTCTAACTGATTTCTTCGTAAACGTAGACAAACAATTTCGCTTAAACTCGACATAAACATTCACTTTAATCAGCACCACTTAATCTCTCCCTAACTTTCTTCCACAAAACGTTACGACTACTGCCTTTCCACAACGGTAAAACTGACAACGACACACAAAACAATAAGTGGCTATGTTTCAATGTCCACAAAAACCACGATTAACGTCAACCACAAAAAAAGAACCGATTCACGTCTTCCTCTGCTATTTAAAACTATTTCCCTTTCCGTTTCAGATTCAACTGTGTCTTCGAATAAATTAAACACCTGTTTATCGGCAAAACCTGCTTATCTACGAACTTATATAGCTCACGCAGCGATAACGGAACTTCTTATCGCAAAGACCGGAGATAACAATTTTACGAAATAATAAACTTAAACTTTTAACATGCAATTTCTTTTAAAGAAAATACAACAAAATTAACCCCATTAAATAATCCTTAAACAAAATCACATTTATTCAAATTCAAATGCAGACACAGGAGTTACTAATTTCACACATCCATAAACAAGTATATATTGTGCACGACTCTTGTGCAGATAAAAGACACTTTTTTAAACCGAAATAGCTAGTAAATAATAGTTATACGGTTGTAGCATTCTATATTTATCGTTGTTTATCTTCTTGGTGGATGATTAAATGGGCGGGACATAAATATGTAAGGGCCGCCTGCAACACATTTAAAATGCACGCTATAGAATGCACGAAGAATTAAGCTCTTGCAGACATTCTCCGCAATATTGAATTTTTTCTATGACACTCCACTTTCGAGATATCCTCACTTTAAGTTTCCATATCGCCAGTTGATATGACTCGTTTAGACGTTCCAACCACCCTTTTGAGAGTACCCTCCTACCACGTGTCGTTTTGACATTACCAGTAGAATACTCCCCATTTTGATGGGAGGGCAGGGGTAAGGGAGGGTAAGGGAGGGCAGGGCAGATATATTTCATTAAAATACCATGAATGATAAAAATCCAGTTTCTATCCCCCCCTCGTCCATCTCAAAAAGGAGTCGCGAATGAAAGCTATGGCTTTTATGAACCAATGCCTTGTGATGAGACCTTTCATTAGAATTCCATGAAGGGAAAACGTGTTTTAGCCCCCCTCCCCCCATTTTCAAAAAATTTATTTAGCCAAATTGGTTATCGTATGGAAAACTTATGCAGAAACAGCATTTTGAGAAATATGCAGAAACAGCCATTAGAAATAAAGTTGTTGCCCCCCCCCCCCCCAGATAACAAAAGTTGAAGGTCATCTGGCGCACCTTCTAGGTATAGGCGACTTATTGCGAACATGTGCACAACTCATGTGCAGATAAAGCGCGTTTTTTTAAACCGAAATAGCTTTTGTTTTGACATCACCAATGGATATATTTCTTGCAGACGTCTCAATCGCTCTTTGTGAGTACCTTCTTCCGACAATCCGTTCTTGAGGTATAAGGGAATATACCCTATCACGATAAGATGTCGAGGAGGATGGGTATGGTTGGTAGAAATTCCTTTCGTTGAGACCTTTCATTAGAGTACCATGAAGGTTAAAACTAGTTCCACTCACCCCCCCCCCCCCACCCTGTACTTTGATAAGAGGACAGAATGAAGGGCAGTAATTGGTAGAAAAGGTTCCTTTCGTTGAGACCTTTAATTAGAATATGAAATAAAATTAGTAAGGCACCGTCGCTCAGATCTCGAAAAAGAGCCGCACGGGAAAGTTATAGTTTGTACAAACCAATTTCTTTCATTAGAATACCATGAAGGGTAGACCCCCCCCCCCATTTTCTAAAGTTTACCTTGGCACCACTAAAGGCATGCGTATGCAAAATCTGAGACCAATTGGTTGTCGTATGTAAAAGTTATGCACGTTTTATTTAAAAAAATCCAAGACTCTAGGACCATTCCCCTAGAAGTAGTTCAAAACGGTAGAAGTGGACGGACGGACAGACAAAACGCAATCAACAACACATTTTTAATAATTATAAAAAATCTGCTAAAAATTTCAAGGCTTTAGGACAATTTCTCAAAAAGTAATTCAAAGTCGTCCACTCTAGCACTGAAGAAGCAATCCATTAACCAACAGAAAACCGTACCCAAGTGAACTTGCCGTAGAGAATTCATTGATCGCACAAATTGTCGCTATATCAGCAAAATTCAAGCAACAATAAATCCATTCAAGACAGAAAAAGTAGCATTTAACACCCCCTAGAGAGTCTCAAAGGGGAGGTTGTTGGGAAAGGTTGTGAAGATCCGCCAAGACAAGCATGAACACTGTCCTTAAGGACAGTGTAATAGTTTTACTTCACTTAACAATTGGAAAAATTCAATGACGGTTTAATTGTATTGTTTCTGGAGACTGCATCTGGCGTATTCTAGAATTTAGTACTGGATCGAGATACACTTTGTCTCATCTTGGAGGCTATAATTCAAATTTAAAGTGGATGCATACGTCATCTTCTTTAACCACCTTGTTATATCGTGTGTTCTTTTTAGGATTTTGCCATTTGAAATTATTGTTTTTGGTTTTGGTTAAAACTAGATTGGCCATTCGAGGTCTAAGGTTTGTCTAATAAATAGCGAAAAATATCACCCCTGAAATAATGTTCGTAAACTTTCAAATTAGAGTTTACGAGAATATAAGACGCAAGAGGTATTTACCATTTAATTGATGCGGTGCTAATCCCTAATACAATTTTCATGCTTCCTTACAAACAAGCCACAAAGCTCACTACGGCGGAACTTGTGGAGAATGCAAAGCCACGTTTCTAAATTCAATTTGCCTTGTGTGGATGTTGATACATATAAAAGTTAGGAATTAATTCGAATGATCTTAATTAAGTAGATAAAGCTTTGCGCACATTTACACGAAACAATCCGGAAAAGCGCGAAAACACCCAAGACAATTCCCACAGGTAATATAAGGTGTCATTTTTATGTAATACAAAGAATCGCATTAAGTTTTTTCCAACCCCTAGCGACGGAAGCCCATGGTTTAGACGAGATAACGAATTGAGCTGTGGCGTACGTGATCGGGGCGCCAATATCCAAATTTACATATTGTAATGTCTAATGTGGCTGACAAAATATGGATTTTACCGAGATAAGACGCCCCGAACTCCGTGTGCACAAATACACCACACTGTCATAATGATTATCGAAACGTGATGCTACAATCGGCCGTGGATGGCTTTCGGTTTAGGAATTTGCAATTTTTCTAAAGGTGGCAAACGAAGCTTATAAAATGTAGATATCGCCGGGGAAACCGGATGAGGGTGGCATTTGGTATGAAATTTATTCCCTGTGAAAATCTTGGTAAACGCCACCCCAATGTGTAACACGAAAACCACATAAAAATCAATCACGTCGCCTTTCTTAAAAATATTCGTAATGTTTACGACGTAGTGCAATTAACTGCGCTTTTCCTACAGCATTCAAGCTGAACAAGAGAAATTTGGAATCAAGTTCGAAACCCCGGAAAAAAGTTACTTCTGTATTCAGGACGAATAAAACAAATCAAATCGTTAAAGTCAATTTCATATTCCATATGTGTTTACTGATTTAAATGAGAAATGTCACGTAAACGTAACATTTATTTTCGAATGTTTTTATCTACAATTATAAACCATAAATCAGGTTAAGGAAGATTCACGCTACAAACATTTTCTTTTCCATTAGCTACTATAAATGGCTAATTTAGAGGGTTAACTAACTTTGCGATCCTTTCCGACAGTTACACAATAATTCAATAGACAACACTACGGAATAATCCATTAGAATTAACCATTGTTTCATAAATTCCATAGTGAAGGATGTAAATACGTGGTGTAATTGTTTTGACACTCAAATGCACTAGTTGAGTGTATCTTGTCCCCATAACGAATATTATATAATATTTAGAAGTGATCGTGAATACTGTACTGTGATGTAACTAATCTATACGGGTTAGTTAGAAGTGAGTGGAATCTGATCGAGATTATTTGAAATTCAATAAGCTTAAAGGTGATAGTAAGTTTGTTAAGGACAAAGCGTTCGGGTCATGTAGAACATTTAGGTTCCACAAAGCGCTTTTCTTACGTTGATCGTGTTACGTGATGTAACTAACCTTTATGGATTGCCTATGAACGTTCTGGATATTTCACATCCAGATCATTAATAATTAAAAATATGTTTACAGACACCATTGATACTAGTTTCTTCATTATATTAATGATTATCTACATTTGTAGTCAATTTCATCGGGCCACAACAGTCTCTGATTGGGTCCATCTTTCTTGAAAGAAATCCGACGGCAAAACAAATGTTCGGTCCTGAAGCTCCAGCTAAGAATAGAAGCGCCCCACTTGCTTCACGGAACCTTGGTGTTCAGTTCCCACCTTTTTTAATAGGCGTTTAAACTGGATGGTAATGGTCGACATTCTAAATCGGGCACGAAATTTACGAGTGTAGGCTTCGTGGGATATAAAAAATTCAACCATCGCCCAACTTTTGCAAACCTTTTTCATCTCTACTAACTACCAGGCCGAAGTGACACCATCAACGTTGTCCTGAAGTTCGCAGAGACCGAGATCATCACGCACTGAATCCCACCGCACGGTAGGGCTGAAGGTTACAAGACGCGCCTTCTAACGCCCCACTGTATCATCAGCATTGTACTTGACCTTGTACACCCAGCCGGCCTAGGAACTAGGTCCCAAGTGTGATGTTCAATGAACGCTCCTCGGTCATTGCCACTTTCCAATTTTTTGCTTGAGAACTTTCAATGGATTCGGTGTACGAAGATCGTTCAGCGTCGTAAGCTATCGTGGCTTAGTATTCTGAGGTTCCACATACTGCACAGTCCTTCAACTTTCTCGGCATCTTCAATTTGGATCTGTCTCGGAGTTTCCACTATTGTGGAATTTGACCTTGATTCCACAGGTCCTACTTCCGGTAGAGGTTCCGCTGCTTGTTCTGTTGGTACTACCGGCTCTGGTGCTGGTGTAGGATTCTGGTCTCCTGGTGAGTTAGTGATGTCACTTATACTCGCTTTTACTGCTAGAGTATTCAAATATGGCTGTCGACTGCGAAATACCTGGTTCTAGAGGCGGTCCTGTTCGGTTAATCACCCACGCAGCTGTCATCACAGCCTCAGCGAAAAATTTCAGTGTGAGTCCAGAATCTCCGAACTTAAGTTCCGGAAACTGGCTCCGAAAAGCCACAAAATCAAAGTAAAGTCAGCGAGTTTTTGTGTCTGTGCGACTGAATACCGTAAACTTTTTACGACCAGATTATTTAGATTAAAATTTTTTTTATTTTAATTGTCGACCGCTTGTGTGCGGGGTAAATTTCCAAATTTCATTCTTTCACGGAAATTCATTAATTCATTCATGTGTTTCAGAATACATTTTTGCGGGCATTTTTGTCATTGTCAATTAATTAATTGTGTGTTTATTCGAATCCAAAGTGCGATCCAGATAGAGTTTTCATCTCAGATTGTTCTATTCGTCCGCAAGATTTATTTCAGGTGTTAATCCAAATTTTCGATTTGATCAAGGCCACCGAATTTCAAATTGAGTCAAAATTCTTTTCTTTATAGCAGATGCCGGATGAGTACGAGGATAAAATTCTGTCTCAATTTTGATTTTTTTAGGCTTTTGATTTTTGTTTTTGGCGTGGAAAGTATTGCACAACTCTTGTGAAGATAAAGAACATTTTTTTAACCGAAAGAGCTTTTGTTTTGACATCACCAATGGATCAGACGTCTCAATCGCCCTTTGTGATTACCGTCTTTCGACAATCCGTTCTTGAGGTATATGGGAATATACCCGATCACGATAAGAGGTCGAGAAGCAGGGCCATGGTTGGTAGAAATTAATTCCTTTCATTGAGACCTTTCATTAGAGTACCATGAAGGATAAAACTAGTTCCACTCCCCGTCTCCCTTCCCCTCCACCCCGTACTTTGATAAGAGTACAGAAAGAAAGGCAGAAGTTGGTAGAAAATGGTTCCTTTCGTTGAGACCTTTAATTAGAATACAATGAGAGATAAAATTAATTTTTAACCCGGGAAAGTTATAGTTTGTACAAACCAATTTCTTTCGATGAGACCTTTCATTACAATACCATGAAGAGTAGAACATGTGGTATCCCCCCCCCCCCCCCATTTTTAACTTGGCACACTAAAGGTATGCGTATGCATAATCTGAGACCAATTGGTTGTCGTATGTAAAAGTTCTGCACTTTCAAAAACAGCATCTCCGGAAATAATTCGTTCGGAGGGGGGGGCTTTTAGACCGCGAAATTTGATGGCCGTCTGGCACACCTTCATGGTATAGGTAAGGAACCGTTTTCTACCAACCATTTCCCTTCTTTCTGTCCGCTTATCAAAGGTACGGGGTGGAGGGGTAGGGGGGGGGGAAGAAGTAGAACTAGTTTTATCCTTCATGGTACTCTAATGAAAGGTCTCAACGAAAGGAATTAATTTCCACCAATCATAGCCCTCCTCGTCGACCTCTTATCGTGATCGGGTATATTCCCATATACCTCAAGAACGGATTGTTGGAAGAGGTTACCCACAAAGGGCGATTGAGACGTTTGCAAGAAATATATCCCTTGGTGATGTCAAAACAAAAGCAATTTCGGTTTAAAAAATGCGCTTTTTGTGCACAATGTATACCGGTTTTTTTTTCTGTTTTCGTTCTGCTTCTGTTCCATTGATTTTGTTTTTGAATTTTACTTTCTTGGTTTCCTTTTGTCATTTTTCTATTTCTGGTTTCAGTTTTTGGAATTTTGATTTCGCTATTGAAAACAAAGAAAAACAACAATAAATTAAAAAACTGAATACACAATAATACAGGGATGAACTGGATCTGATGGAGTGTGTGGAAGTTCTTTCAGTTTTTCTCCTTCCATTTTTCTGTTTCCCCGTTTCCGTTCTCCCGTTTCCAACCTTTTTCCATTCTGCTTGTTTACGTTTTTCTGCTTCCGTTGCTCGATTTGTTGATTTTTTCTGTTTATGTTCTTTCGGTTTCCATCTGTACATTTTTAGTTTTCAATACGAATTTGTGATTTGCAAGAATTCCCAGAAACATCTCAAGATTTCCAGAAATATCTGTTTCTAAAGAAATTTGCAAGTTTATTTAGAAGATTTTCTTTGTTCGTTTTCCTATTTCGATTTGTCTTTTTTGTTTCGGTTTTTTATTCTTATTTCCTTCCCTTCTCGATTGTCGGTTTCCGAGGTTCGGTTTCGAAGACAAACATTATACAAAACAGAAACAGGAGACTCGGAAATGAGAAAACTGAAACAGAAAAATTGAAAAACCGAAAACCAAATGAAAGTGAAAAACGAAAACAGAGAAATAGAAACAGAGCAGCGGAATGAGAAAAACCAAGGTATAAAACAAAGAAAGGAAAAATACTGGAAACAGGAAAATGGAAATGGGAAAAGTTGAAACAAAAAACGGAAGCAGAAAAACCGACTCTTACTCTGTTGCTTTCGATCTCACTCTTCTTTTTAATCATAATTACTATCGTTCTTGCTTTCCCTTTCGCTTCGCTTCTCTATATTTCCTTCCCTGTCCGTTCCGTCTCTTCACGTCCACTTTTCCATTGCCACCCGTATCCCATCTGCGCCCGTTGCTGTCCCTCTCCTTTCTTGCTTTCGACTTTTCTTTTTCGCTTTGATCTTTCTGTTTTGATTTTCTAATTTCTTTATTTTTCCGATTTTCTGTTTTCATTTCACGTTTTCTAATCATAGTCTCTATTTTTGTTAGGTTTTCTGTTATCGGAATAGAACACAAGGTAGCACAAATAAGAAATAAGTACATGGTGTTTCTAAATATGATGTAAATACGGGTAGCGCGAATTTTTTGGTTTATTTCATGCCTTAAGGTTGTTTTGTTACCCAATAAATGAAGTTATACATCACTGGATGGCAGCACGTGTACAAGTATTTACGAAGCCAGTTTTACGCAGCACAATTTGTAATCTCACGTCCGCCTTACGCAGCACAACTTTTAAAGTATACTACTCTATGACAAGATATAGTACATATCGTCAGTAAACTATAGTCCATATGCGCAGCAATGTAACATAAATTATTAAATCGTAAATGAAACGTCATTTATAACGCGACGGATAGTTGTATTTAATAATATGCACCTGAAATGCAATGTAAAAATCCGTTCCCTACGAGTGAAAGTTTCTCAAAACCAGCCGTACGGAGTCAGCGGTTCTCAATACAACATCCGTTGCGCTATAAATGACATTTGACTTAAGACTTATAATACAGCATATGGTGTAGGTACCTTTCTCAATATTTATACCTGAGAAGCATAAATAATAAAAAATACAGGTTTTGAAGCACCACGAAGCCGAATCAAACAAAATCTGGATTATCTCTATCTGTCTGTCTGTCGGTATTCTCATTTTCAGGTAAACGACTGAACCGATTGGAACCAAATTTGGTACATATATGTTTAGAGCAGAAAAGCTTTTGGGTAGAATCACGCATGTGCAGATATGCCGGTAGTATAGGTAAATGCTGCGATAAGTTTGCCTTTACTAGTTAAAATTTCAAAAAAATAGCCGATTAAGAAAGATGATATCGCTCAGCTTCCGCATGACACATTTAATTTTTACTATGTGCCTTGTTTTTCTTTACTAATTTCAAAGAAATGACTATAAAGTTGGCACATTGCGCAGTATGCGTATGCGCGGTTTTTACCATATATGCGATATGTCGCCAAGCGGAAAACATATTCTTGGTAACGATTCTACTAGTTGTGTGTCCATTGGTAATAATGCATGCGAATATCTTAGTAAATCAACAGTTGTCTTCTGTACGCGCAGACCATGCGCATATTATGTTTTAAATGTAGGTACCAGGTTAGTAGGTATTGTTTCTAACAAGAAGAGATATAAAGGATGATGAATAATACCTACATAACTGGTTTTAACTTTACCAGCCGCTGGTCAGGCGCAGGAGCAAGCAATTGGTGTAAATTTTCTTGGTTCTTGGTTGTTACCTAAGCTACCGAATGCAAACAGAACGAACTAAATATCTTGAAAACTGTAAGAGTAGATGCAGCTTCGAGTGGACCGACGGAGAAAGTGGCAATAATAGCGCCTTCCAACATGTATTGGAAAATGCGCTAGAACTGCCCTCTGCCATATTCGCTATGCGCACCACTTTTTTGTAAGACGAACATTTGGTGCAATATGTTTAGGTTATTTCAACGATGAAGTGCGCATAATTTTTTTTTAAAGTCACACGAAGAAACTGTCCGCAATTGCAGTTCCAAATATAAAATTTTGTGGGGACCAGACTTTTCACACGCCCGTTTAAGGGTGCATCTTTGGAAATACAAAATTAGAAAGAATACATCCAAAATCCCAGATAGTCTTACTTGTTGTGTTCATAAGAAGAAAATGTAACTAGAAACGCAAATTTGGTACAATAGGGACCTTTCTTATATCCTGAAGAACATGTGTGTCTATTTTCAAAGCGATCGGACGTTTCTACACAAAGTTATGGTGCACAGGGACAGACAGACGGACAGCAATACAAAATTATAAACGATCGCGAGGGTCGTTAATAATAAAATATTTCTATAAAACCCAAGGACCTTGATAAAACCAGAGCATTAAAAGTTGACCAATATATTATGTATATAAGTATTGACATTGATTATACACACTATAAATCAAGTGTATTAAGAATCCCAAAATAGATCATAATTCAAACACAAAGCCAGTAACAGGTGATGTATTGTATACCTGAAAATTTGACAGAGCAAGAATAAATGGTCTGTGGATAAATTACAATCCTGTTTGTAGCATAATGTAGGACGTATCTAATTACGATAACAAACAAAACACCACCCTTATCTCTAAGAACAAGGTCAGTCTGGCGATAATATCCATGTGATAAATTGATGTAAGTATATTACAGGTTGCTATTCTTCGTTAATAAGTCACTGCGTTACCTAAACGTCCACACTGTATACAGACTTTAGCTACACGCTAACAGCGCCATCTTACACGAAATCCACAAATTAAATTACAGGAAAAACATGTGGAATTTGATGGCGGCAACTTACATTTTAGCGATCAGGCACTAAAATGTACAAAACTTGAAAAATAAGTAAGTTTCATCCGAAACCAAAATACTACATCATTCTTCAGGGTACTACTTGTGACAAGACACTAATAGTTTGCTACACTATTTGATATTTATTTAGTGGTGTACTTTTAAAGATTACGTAATATTTTTTTTTCTTTTGTATTAATGCGAAATATGTATCTCATCACGTAGTTGTCTCAGATGAAGGTGTTACGAATTATCTTTTACGAAAAAAGTAAAAATAGTTTGAAATTTGTACATTTGAAATTTGAATTTATATTAACCTCACATTTTGGTGTTAATCCCCCCTTAACGAGAATACAAACATGAAATAATTCTTAATTTCTGATCGAATGACACCAATACCAAGTCTGTAAGTGGTGTAGTTCTGGAGCCTTTGTGACTCAGACAGACAGAAAGACAGACATCAAGAGCGAAAAAGTGTACTTTTTATTTTTTGAAAGTGAAAGTGCACTAAAAACTGTATACGTTTTAAATCATTTATTATTTTGATTTTGATTCTGGTTTTGATTTCGATTTCGAGTTCGATTTCGATTTTGGTTTTGATTTAGGCTTTGCTTTTGATTTTTGGTTTTCGTTTTGATTTTGATTTTTTGTTATAATTTGCGGGCCTATGTTTATATGAAGTTTTAGTTGTAAAATAAGCCAAACAATTATCCGCTTCCATATTTAGGAACACCCAGTATAACAAAACATGTTGAGGGGAAGGAGTAATCAACTATATCTGTTTTCTTTTTTGCTTTCGTTAGCTCAGTTTTACAGCCTTGTTTGTTTACGTTTTTCTTTTGGTTTTTCTGCTTCCGTTGCTCTGTTTCTATTTCTCTGTTTTTAGTTTATGTATTTGTTTCCACTTTTTCTGTTTCTAATTTCTCGTTTCCGATTTTTTGTTTCCGCTTTATAGATTTTGATTCCGGCCTGAAAAACCAAAAAAAGTTGACTATACTCAATTTCTTCATGAAGCATACAGGAATGAACTTGATCTGTGGGAGTGGGCACGGGTGGTTCCATTTATCTGTTTCAGTGTTTCTAATTTTGGTTTTCTGCTTTTTTCTTGTTTTCTCCTTCCATTCTCCCTGATTCCATTTGTATGTACATTTTTAGTTTTTAATATGAATTTGCGGTTTGCAAGGATTACTAGAAACATCTCAAGGTTTCTAGAAATATCCAAGATTTTCCAGAAGATTTTCTGGTTTCGTTTTCTAATTTTGATTTCGATTTTCTTTTTGCTGTCTACGTTTCTGTTTCGGATTTTACATTTTTAGTTTCTATTTGTGTTTCCTATTCCAATTTGTCTTTATATTACTTTACGTGTGCTTTTCAAAAAGATGTCTAGAAAAAACCTGATATTCGATAATTTCGAAGGAACCTTCTAAAATCGGATTTGGTCCAAAATTGATGTCTAGTAAAATTTCCTACCCAGGCTTTAAGCAAAGGATTTAAATTAGGAAAATGTCTAAAGATGATTGATGAACAGATCTTCTAGGAAGAATCCTAGAAACGAGAGTAGTTAGTGGAAGGACTTCGAAAAAGATTTTTCTAGAATTTTCAAATATATATTCAAATGAATTTTCAAAACGACTTCAGTAAATATTTCCAATAGGTATTTAAAAAAAATTTCTATTTTGAAATGTAGAATATTTAAGGATAAGCAGTGGAGTGGACAAATACGATGAATTTAGTACTGACCAATGAAGTATGTGACTTTCTTCAATATCTCGCGTTACATAGAGTTCATAGTCCACGGTTTTTTCTTTGCAATCAAACTCCTGAAGTTACAGCGTATGGATTAAAGGGATGTTTTTTAATTAAAAGAATTCAAGAAATGCGAGATTAAAACTTTCGGTTTGAGAACAGGTATCATAAATCGTAAAAATAAATTTTGCGATGTCGAACTTTTAGCATTAAATCATCGATCTGAAATTAAAATTCAGTTAGCAGATAAACTTCTGCAAATTGGTATAGTAGTGAACTTTAACTTAGTTAATATCTAATAAAGTTACAAATTAATGTTCAAATACTTCTCCTCCTCCGCGCCAGTCTCACCTACCCCTTGCAGTCATGTCATGCAAACTTTCTTACGGTTTTCTTGTTAGGTCATTCCCAATTAAAGGTTGGCAGTCGCACTAAACGTCAATGTTAACGGCTAAAACTATAAACAATACGCACATAAAACGTTTAAGCTTCCTCAAACTAAATCGATACAGTGCGACATGCTGGCTCCTAGTTGGTCAGATTAACTACAACGTACCAACTAATTAAAAAAAAGAGAAAGGAAACCTGTATATGTAGTGTAAGATAGGCCGGGCATGCAGTCTAAACAAACAGTTGTGTCTTAAGAAAAGGTTGCGATTTCGAAAATATCCGGTAGGTGACTAATCGGGTGCTGTCTTAAATTCGCCTTGAAATTGGAGACTCCGGGGAAATTTTGAAGATAACGAAACGTTGGGGTTTGTTGTGTTGTTTATGACTAGGAAATTTCCGAGGAAATTTCCTTTACTTGGTGCAATTTTTTTCATTAGCATATAGAATTCAGTTAATACAGTCGAAACTATACTGCTGATTTTTTACGCTTCAATCCCTTTTGCAAGTCCTAAAAGACAAAAACGTATTTAATGGGTTCAAAAATTCCTTAAAAACAGTTGTTGCGATTACTGCATTCCGCTATCAAAAGGTTACCCAATATTGCACTATCGAGAGTCTATCCCTGATTATTATGGACAATGCTAGTTATTACAGTAGAAAATTTGCCGAATCCTTTTAAATTGAGTGTCCCAACATTTTCCTAAAACCAATTGCGCCTTGGAAAATGTTGAATACTGAAGAAAATTGTTAGAATATCCAAAAGTACCAAAATGGGTAGGAAACAATCACAATATTATTCGAAAGAGATTTAATTCAAAATTCTGTTTTTCCAGGTGGGTAATCTTTACAGAATTCCACAAAATTTGTGAAAATTAAAGCTTAAGAATTCCAAAAGTGTAGATAATTTGAAAAAAATATGAATTTTGGGAAAAACTTGGAAAAACTATGGATCGTAGAAATTACCTTCGAAACCGTCTTTAAGAACGTTTTGAAAAAACCTCCTGCAATTTGCGTTTGATTTGGAACCATTCTAAGAAAAATTTACTAGAAATGTCCGTTTAAAAATGTTCTCAAAATCATTCTTTAAGATTTCAGAAACCTGAAAATGTGTTTGCTACCTGCGTTATTTGCTGTACTACCAAACCTACTCACTTAAAAAAATCATGCACGAGTTCGGATTAGAACCAGGAACCTGGCGAGTCGTAGACGGGAATATGCGAACATTTTGGAAATGTTAATAGACACTTACTTGATGCTCTTCTTCAAAATTGTTCTATAAATTTTTTAGGATCTTATAAATCTTATGGCTTCCTAGGATTTTACTAGAAATCGTAACGAGCGAACGGAAAAGCAGAGACCAGAATATATAAAACAAATATTAAGGCAAGAAAACGGAAATAGAAAAAGAGGGGAGGAGGAGAGACCTAAAAACAGACAACAAAATCTTTTAGAAAGAGACTATCGTTTCAATGTGTAACGTTTTTTGTTTATATTCTCATTTGATACTCTTACGCCATCTAGGCATTTCCTTTGTAAACCCGTTTAGTTAAGTTATTTCTATGGTGGATTTGTTATTACTTTAGTTCTTTGTTTTCGCCGCTAGAGGCCATCCCACTGTTACAGGTGACATTGAGCTTACTTGATTCTCTTGTCGCTACAGTTCACGCTTTTTACCTTTCTGCATTTCGTTCTATCCCTTCTTTAATTTGGTCAGCTGTATTTTGTTTTCACAAAAGGTTTTCCCCTCAAATTATTTTTCTCGGTACGCCATTACTGTTTCTCTCTATTTCTGATGTGTTGTGGTTGCTCCATTGAATACGCTTAGTGGATTTATATTTGCAAGCAATTAGTGCGAGTTATTCTTAATTCTTAATACGTTTTTTAGAACTATGTGTTCCCTCATGCTTCTCTCATACTTCCCTCATACTTCCCATTAATAAATGGGTTTCGAATTGCGATATAGGCAAAAGAAAGATAGGTGATTAAATTAACACACATGGCATAACCTAAAAAGAAGCGTGTTAACAAAGTGGAATTATCTGAAAATAATTTTACCTCAAGAGGATTACAGACCTCCCCATTCGCGTATCAGATCTCCCGTGTAACTACCAAAATAACGCCGGGCCAACTGCCAAAATATGATCTCGCTCCCCGGACCAACTGCCAAAAATTAGGAGGTGGGCAGAATTTTCCCAGGGTCAAGTGCCGGAATACCTATTGAGAACATCATCTGTTACTCCCTTTTTCCTGTTTTCTGTTTTCACTTTTCGTGTTTCGTTTTTTTCATTTTCTGCTTTCGAATCCTGGTTTCCGTTGAAATTGCTTTTGTTGCTACGAGTTTCCTCATATAACTTATAACCTGCCAATCTGTATATTTTACAAGCTTTTAGTTTTAAGTGGGCGAAGTTTCAGCGTTGGCTGCTTTACCAATAGAAAATATATGTCCGAATCCAGATTCGAACTAAGAGTTGTAACGTTGTTTTCTTGCCGATTGAAAACCCGCTTAACTAACTTTTGATTTGTGCTCTTATTTAAATTCTTGCTCTAATGTTTAGGTAGTTCAATATTCTTACACCATCTAGGTATTTACTTTGTAATCCACTAGTTTAAATGCAAGCTGTTCCGGTAGAAATTTTTTTCCAAGTGTTATAGATTTCCCATTACCTTAGTTATTTACTTTCTCTGTTATAGATTTCTTATTGCAATAATTCCTTGTTTTGCCGATGGAGGTCGTGCAGAGTTTCTTTGATATTTTTTTGCTGACGTAATTGCGGATATATTTTCTAAGTTCTAAGACCGTTTTCGATATGTACAAAAAATTATCATTAGCCTTGGCTTTGAATATTCAATTTTTCGACTTCTTACTTCTGGCTTGCTCTTTTCTTATTTCTACATCGATATTCCTGAGTGGAAACCGCAGAATTTTGGATTTTCTCAATATTGCGCAAGGAAAATTCATTGGGGAAGTTCCGCCGCTATATTATCAATCCAAGTACACCATAGATGAGTTTCTACCTTACCGGCAGTTTAGTGAAACTGTGATCTACCTACACTAATAACCTGGTGACCCATTTACTTCGAAGCTGTTTGTACATGGAGATTTCGATATAGTTCCTATAACTGCAAGTATTAACGAAACGTGTGGAGATTAACGATCTTGCAAATCGCTCCGCTATACCTGATACTGATACTTTGTTTTTGTGGCTACCGAAGATTGAACTTAACCGATAGCGGGATTCGATTTGTCTACATTACTTTCTGATTGCTTTGTAAATTAGTTTTCGAAGTTACCGAGACTTTGTCCGAAGCCGATTTCTACAGTTTTTTGGTTACGCTATTTGTCTTACTCCAAACTCATTCGAATTATTGATTCTTTTTGACTATTAATAATGGTTTAGTATTAGATTGGCCTCCGTGTAAAACGTTAGCATTGCTTACGCAATATTTTCTGTGCCATGCAATTCACTATCCCTTCTATTTGTTTGTTGTGTTATTTTTTGTTACAGAAAAGGCTGAACGCGTTCTTTTGAGCTCAAAAGGTTGCCACCCGAAGTTCAAAGGTAATTTTCATTTTTCGTCGACTCCTTGATTATATACTGGTTTTCGATACGTTGGAATTGTATTATTACATTGCCTTGATATTCACTTAACGACTATTAATAGCTCCGTTGTTTTCTCCAGGTACAAATTTCGAAGTGGGCAGTAATCTTGCTAGAAACACATGTTTGAGTTCACCGAAATGGCGGTGAATTTTCCAAGTGGGTAATATAGGAATTCATTTATCGCATGACGTTCGTCAATATCACACTTGCTAAAATGACGGATCCAGGTAAAATATTCACGTAAGCAGTAGGTAAAATCCAGGTAGTTCATAACGTGAAAGATAAAACGATGAGAACTGAAAGGAAAAGTTTGAGTTAAGGTTGAGAGAACTGAGGGAATATAAAGCCCCCAAAAACATATGTATTAAGAAAAATGCTACGTCATAAATGTACATACCTCGTACTGATTATGTGCAAACAAATCCATAAAACGCTTTAATGGAGCACAGCCATAGACATCAAAAGAAAAGAGAAACCACGCCAAAGAAGTACGGTGACAGCCAATACCAAAATCCCTGTCACTACTACGTCAGTAGAAAAGTAATGGCGTACCAAGAGAAAAATAATCAACCAATATTCAGCGTAAGCAGAAAGAAAAGAAGGAATGGAATTCGAAATAGCATGGAAAACATCTGCACGACCTCCGTCGGCGAAACAAAGAACTATTGTAATAAGAAATGCATAACACTTGGATGGCCTCTAACGGCAAAAATATAGAACTAGAGTCATAACAAATTTACTACAGGAATAATTTACATTTAAACTACTGGACTAGAAAGGAAATACCTAGATGGCGTAAGAATTTAAATGAGAGGGAAAAGAACGTAAGAACCTGAAGGACTAAATTGAATATTAGAGAAAGAAAGTAAATGGAAAACATCAGGAGCTTCGAGAAAAAGGAAGATAAAAAATCAAATTGATGCTGGACAACGACGATGAACATAGCGCAAAAGGAAAATATTACGAAAGAAATGGATAGGGACAGGCTGAGGTCAAATGAAGGAGAGGAGTAGGAGAAAAGATGAAAAATGAGATGGCAAAAATGGATCTGGATGCTCGAATACAAGTGGGGGTACGAGTTCGCCCATCTTTTATCGTATTTTAGTTTATTGTATTTATTTTATAAGAATCTCTCGCTGATGCTTTGGAGTTAAATAATTTACCACCATAAAACCTTCTTCCATCACCCCAAATCCCTTAATGTGTTTGTATAGATGATGTTTCTCATTATCCCAAAATGGTTTCCTCTACTTGTATCCAACACAAATTACGAAACGTAAGTTAAATGCCTCAAGTTATTACAACTTTACGTTTAAATGCGGCATGTCAATAATCGTAAAGTAACGCCGAAATGGTACAGACAAGTATCATTATGGAGTCTTAGAGTGGTTAGAACTTCAAAGACTCCGCCACAAAGTCAACTAAAACGTCTACAACCTCAGGAATGATCAAGCAACTTACTCTCCAATATCAATGTTAACATAACCCCGAATCGCTTCGAGATATCTAAAACGGAATTAAATTTTGTAGACGGTTCGGATCTCGACCGACACGTTTCGGCATAAGAAACACTTAGTTCTGAACTTATATAATGGAAGCTTTATGAAATAGTTATGTTTCATGCGTGCCGGCGAATGATAAACATTTTTTTTCGTGATGCTTAATTAACAAACTAAATCGCGTGCTAGACGACTAAAAAATTCGTTTATTATTAGGAGGAGAAAAGTATTTTAAAGGAGACGAACCGATTTTAACTAATTAATCCATTTAGTATGCAAAACACCTTCGGAGAACTCAGTATTCCATGTTAATCCTGATAATAATCTGTGGAAGAGCGGTACAAGTACTAAACCGTTGCAGGCCGGATGTCCGGCATGAAGGGAACGGTTAAGATATAGTCGACCCCCGGGACATGCAAATTAACCTCGGCTGTCAGGTAATCTTAATCCTGCCACAGCATACGCTTCGAGATGGAGAAATAGAGTGGTTTAGTATAAAACTATGTTAATGTTCTTGTGTCCGAAATTTGATTTAAATAATGCCGGCCTAATGAAATAAACGTTTCAAATTAGTCAGGTCAGGTGAGGGGTCGACGGTGTGGGGGTAGGTTGCGTGGAAAAGTTGAGGTTGTAAGATTTATGAGAGATATTTGATATACGAAACAAAAGTCGGTGTAAAACATGAAAATGTTTGATGAAAATCTCTAGCATGACCGGTATCTATTCGAACTTGGTAATGTAGTCAAGTCCTCGGGGACTTTCTTTTTGGAGAGGGCGAACTCATATTAGCTTTGATGCATTGATATTTCGAATATAGCTATGGTCCTTCATCATCTGTTCCCTTCTTGCGTGGGGTGTACTATACGTTGTAAGACATTCCTCTTTGTCTTCGCGAATGCGGCTAAAAATACGTGCGTCCAGATAAATCTTGAAGCTGGCACAATTCTTTGATTATAACAAAAATTTAACTGTTTAATATGAATATCGTTTCTAACTTCAACATGTATAATAAGACTGCGTTGGCACGCGTATATCAATCAGTCTCATTTTGGGGTAGAGATTTGTCTGATGGTTTTAACGCAGGAGAGATGCGAATATATTGTGATGTAACTAACCTGTACGGACCTGCCCGAACTGATATCGGAAGTTTTCCCTCTCTGCAGTTGGAAACTAAGCTCTTTTCTTTAGAGCCTACCTTCATTCTGCGACAGCGCATCCGCACCACTCTCAGTTACAAACGCCCACGCATCTGTACCAAACCTGATTACAGATGCACGCGCACCTGTTGCTAGAAGTCGCGGCAAGGGAGAGCAGCACGAAACTCTCACACGTGCAAAAACATTTATAATTTACATATTTGAGTCAGTTAGAAGACCTTCGTCATTTAATATTGAACTTAAAAATGGACAACTGTACCCCAACCTGTTTCCTAACCGAGTCAAATTTTTCTACAATAAAAAAATTTTGCTTTTACAATATCAAACAGATACAAAATAATTAGATCGAATCGTTCAAGAATATCTTTTCGGTTCAAACAACTCAAATTTTCACTAAACAAAATCCTCGAAGGACACGATCTGTATATTGGATATAAAATACACAGTCATTTCTACACTACCCTCTAGTCGTCCAATCTTGGAAATACTGGTTTGACCTCTACTTATAATTCGGGGAAGTGGAAATTGACTCGAAATTGAAACCGAACTTGTAGTCCTTCTGTACTGAGTAACTGGAGCTGGCCACGTCAGATTTTTTTCAATGAGCTTAATTTGTGTTATACAGTGTGTTATTATGAACATTGACAATTTCTCGCCGCAACCCGAACAATTTTTCGAATCGAAATGGAATTTTACCAATGTGTTTATTTTTTCTGGCGAATCGATTTAATTAATGTTTTGGTCGATTTATGATCACGTGTTGCGCGCTAACATTCTTCATATGTACCGGGTGACCCAATAAGACTGTTTCTCGGCCATATCTCGAGAACCGTTCGTCATATGACTTAGGAGTAAAAAAAATTATTGGGTAAATCGGGAATGAAGAATCCCTGGAAAATATTTTCAAGTTCTAAAAATGACCAACAGAGGGCATAACTGCCATCCTAAATTTTAAAATTGCATTTTCATTAAATTTCGCAAAATAAACTAAATTATTTTTAAAAAACTGAATGTAAACACAGCAGAATAGTTTACAAATTACGGCTGTTATTATTTTATAATGCATCGTGTTTCATTTGTTTAATTTTCCAAGGCCTACCCAAAAAGTGTAGGGTGCTTTTCCAAACAATCTTCCGTGCTATCGACATAAACCGGAAATACGTAAAAAGTAAATTTAAGATACAATTTAAGCATTTTAATTATTTAATTAATTAATTAATCTCATTTTCCCAATATTTGAGGTTAGGAACGAGATTTTGAAAAACGGGTTTCTCTGGCCTCTTGGGATATTATTTGGCTACCTTTTCATAAAGAAAAAGTCATATCATTCCATTTGATTTTTTTATGATTTTGGATCATAGTGTCAAAACTAGCCCCCTGGCGGAGAAGGATTCAACTAAATTAACTATATTTTGGTTGATTCTTGTTGCCCAAGGAATGCTGTTTTCAACGATACCAAATTTGTTACAATCGGTAAAACGATTAAGAAGTTAAAGTAAGTTATTGCAAAAACAATTGAACGCCCCACCTCACCTTTGTTTTTGAAATAACTGAGTTTTTGTTTTTATGAAAATGATAAACTGGTTCTCTTGAAAAATTTTAAAATTTAAGATGGCAGTTACGCCCTCTGGTGGTAATTTTTAGAACTTGAAAATATTTTCCAGCGATTCTTCATAACCGATTTACCCAATAATTTTCTTTACCCCTAAATCATACGACGAACGGTTTCCGAGATATGGCCAAGGAACAGTCGTATTGGGTCATCCGGTACGGATAAAATTCACCTAATTCCAAAATACGTATCCTAATTTTCTTGGCACCCAGTGGAAACCTTAATTTTATGGTGCTTTCGAACTTGACCTTTTTAAAAAAAAACTACCCCCTTAAAAAGTGATCTCGCGAGTCAGAAAAACGTAGCTTGATCGAAGAAATCCCTCCACATTAATTCTCCCGGAATTCTTTCACGCCCCAAAATGGCACTTTATTAACAAAATCGATAATCTTTAAGAATTACCTCGTTTGATTCGTTAATACCATCAATTATGCGCGTTATATCGCCATAAATCAAATCCATGATCTTTAAATATTTCAGATTCATCGTTCCCCTTGGACTCGAAATGAAATCATTCTGACTGAGCAGTTTCAGGCACGTAAACCTCATTAAGTTAGTCTTATATACCTTCATAAATCCATGAACAGATCACAGAAACCAGTGACACAAAAGTAAAGATCGCCAACTTTATTTACGAACCTATGGACTTTTAAAAATGTAGAATGAATACAATTTTTTCGAAACCGACGTTCAATTTGAACATCCTGTACACTAATACTCAATATTTAAAATGAGAGATAAGTGTGTTTTTTGAAATGAAATAATATAATAATACTTTTCAAGAAAACATTAAATGATAGCCCGTATTAAATTCACCGACGAGCGAGGTGAGGCGGCGCAGCCGCAACCGAGCGTATAAAAAACGATATTTCCGGAAGGCCGTACAAAGTTAGCGGGATCTTGCTGATTTGAAATAAATTTAGTACCGCACGCGCAGAGGGACCACCGAACGTATTGAATACGGTCCAAAAATTGAAAATGAATGTGATATACGGTACAGGATATGCATCCTTAAAGGGCTTCATCGTAGAAGTACGAATGCTAAATCTCACATATAAAGCTATGCATTTTCCTCCTCCAACTGGGGGAAAAATTGTAGATCTGGCGGTGACGACGAAAACAAAATAACCGGAAATTATTGGATTGTTTAGATGCGACCTTTCAAGCGATTTCATCGGTAAATTTCGCAGAGGCCGGCGATGACTTGTTGTTAAAACGTACCGATTTTGAATTATCGACTCCTGTCAACCCCACTAAATAACTTAACAAGGGTCGTCTTTGACACTCTAATGCACAAGATGAAGCGTCTACGGAAACACGTGACTTTGAATAATATTCGAAGGTAAAATTGAAATCAAATTTTAACTTAGTTTAAGTTTGCCGTTGACTGGTTTGATGCGATTAAGTAAATTGCAGACGGTGTATTAATCACAATTTAAAGTTTTGATTTGCGTAAATCTTTAGGCAGCCGAGTTCTCCCGATGTTTGCTTTCAAAGACCAACAATTCCGAAATTGCTCTGAGCTCTGTGATTTAGTACGTTACAAAATGGAATTTTAGTTGGCTGTCGTAGATGAGTGCTGAGTTATCTCAAATTTAACATAACAATAAAAGACCAACAACGTCTTGCAAGGTAGTGGAACTTAATAGCAATTTATGTAACGTAATTGAGCGAGTAAGTAAATTTCTCCCCAATAAGAGCACCAGTGTGAAGTTGGGAAAGGCCATTTGCCATACCTCTGAAGGTGTAACCACAAATTAATCGTAATTAGATTGTAGATATTGTGCTACTGGTGTAAATTATGATGTGATGGAAATTGTTCAAATGCCACCCTTCCCTTGGTGGATGAAATAAACTAATTGTTACGATGTAGGGACAAGCTGTGACGTTGACTTGTCACTCTCATTGACTGTTTGTAATACAAGATACTTGATGGTATTTGTAATAAAGAGCAACTTGTCAAAGACATGGGTCATTTGCAGCCTTGATTGTAAGTTATAAAACATTAACTAAAAGTCGAACTTTTGTGAGGGTGTTGTAGGATGTCATACTACCGTCCAAACCATCCCATATTGAACCAGTTTGTCAAAGTCCATTAAAGACGTGCGATATCGTATGAAGCAATTCAAACCATCACCCACCCATTAAACGGATTTAGCATATCACAAACATTAGAGAGTCATTTCTTGCACTAATCATAAGTGTTCACGACACAAACGACAAAACAACGTTATCAGTGGGGAACATAACGCAAGCCAAGACTCAACTTGTAGGAACTGCCAAAATTCTGGTCACGTTGCAAGAGCATGAATCCAGCCCAAACCTATTCATTGTCATAGCTGTGGTAAACCAAACGTTACTTCACGTAATTGCGCATCAGGTTCGGTAAACGGCCAAGGGAGCCATTGAATTCGGATCGATCAGTGGGCACTAACCAAAAGAACTACGATAAAGATAATTGCCTTACCTTTAAAATTGAGCGAAGAGGCATCTCAGACCGATCAGAAGACAATTTCCATCCCTCTAAAACTGAGCAAAGGGTTTTTTACGTGTTAAATTTCCGCATAAGCAAATTAATTAACCTTGTGTTATCGAGCCAGTATAATGTATCCGTTGTTTGGGATTTATAAGGCCACATATTTTTGAAAAGCCGAGCTGGAGCTAAAAGTAGGAGTGTGGTTGATGTCCGTGTCACTTGAGTAGTCGTTCGAGGTACCTGAGGCGTCTTCTTTGCAGTTAATGAGCTCATGGATGAAATTCGTCAAAGGGCCTTTGCAGTTGACAGAATCTATTCAGCGGATTATCAAGACTTTTTTGGGAAACTGTAGGAGTGCAATTAGGGAAATTTGCAACGATATTTGTTGTAGTTGTGGAACTCCATTGAAGAACATATCACAAACATCACAGTCATTTCTCGCGCAGCGGTCTTAAATGTTCACAACAGAGAAATATCAATCTATCTTATTAGTGGGGAAAATAACGATAGACAACGTCCTCAAGCCATGACTCAATTAGCGAAGAGCACTTGTTGGAACAGCCAAACGTCTGGTGGCGTTGCATGAGAATGTGCGTAACCCAAAAGTGTTCACTGTTATTGCTGCGGGAAACCAAACGTCAGTTTACGTAATCGCCGATCATGTTCGGGAAATGACCAAATTCGGATCGATTCGTGAGCTCTACCCAAAAAAAGAGTACGATCCCATACTTAAAAAAATAGGTCAACTACGAAAATTGATAACCGACAAAATAATTGAACTTTTTGTTTGGTGTAACGTTTCCATCATTAGCGCTAGAGGAGGGGTAACAGAACGGAGTTTCAATTGCTTAGATAAACTATAATTATTGTCGTATTATTTTACGAGCTATTGAGAGTAGGTGCAAGAAATCAGCTGAAAGAAGTAGGAGCAGCGCAGAAATACCGGAACAATTCAAGTAGAGTCCTCACTATGACAAATGCTCCAACCCAGCAGATAAACCGCATCATTTTCAGTTATCAGAAATTAAATACCAACACTTTTTCAACGTTAAAGTTTTGCGGCTATTTGACCCTTGTAACGGTCCTAAGTGGTTACAGGCTACCCTTTGCCTATTGGTAACCCAAGGACCTCCAAAAATCTCCCTTTCCTAAACCTCCTCCTGTTCACCCATACAACACTGTATGGTTGGTTGCCTATGGTTCAGGTTCACCGGGAGTTATGTTGCGTAGCTCTACAGCCGGAGATATCAGGTCCCCACTTTTAATAAACTAAAACCTTGTTATAATACAAGAAAATATAATTAAACAAATATATGTACATAAAATATTTACAAAATAAAGAAAAACTAAAAATGATTGAATGCGACCCAAGTAGGAGGGGACAATTGACACTCGTGGTCGTTTTGTTAATCTGTAAATGATATCACGTTAGCTTCCAGTATTAACAACCGGTAGATAGTTTCAAAGACAACTTCTATGATTTACCTTTACACGGGATCACTACAAATCAAGTAAGTTTTACGTTATAAGCCCAAGTACAACAATATTCGGGGTATATTACAGGAAGGTTGGTTCCAGTCGAGCACGAATTTACATTCGCAGCGTCTACCGAAATTTCACCACAGGGATAACCTAATTTTGAGCACGGCTATACAGCCGTATACTTTTTCCACGGATGGTAACAGGAAGAGCGCGGTCATACGACCGGCACCTCTTTGTACTGGATAGACAGGTAACCCAAATTAACGGCACGGCTATACGGCCGTACACTTTTAATTCAGGAAGGGTTTCAGAGCGCGGTACTACAACCGGCACGTCTGAGGTAAATTATTCAACGGGGCGGGTGTCAGAGGGCGATTTACAATCGCTAACGTCTGACCAGGAAACAGGAAAGAATTCCTTAGGATCAGGAAAACAATTCTAAGACGAGTCCCCTTTTTGGTCTGTTTTCTGTTTATATAGTCTGTGGAAGGAAGTGGGAATGTAATGGTGATGGTAATCGTACTGGTGGGAATGTCCACAAACATGACGTCTTTGAAACTACCGCCCTCTGCTGATAGAAATCTAGATTAATTTCCAATTCCTACAGGAGTCAAATTACAAATTAATCTTATAACATTTCACATCATTACACCCTTGAAAGATTTATACAGTGTGTCATTTAGGCCCAAACACCAAAAATAATTACGGGATATCGGAACATGAAAACTCGATCTGGGTCGTACAATAGATTCAAATAAGCACACACAATTAATTGATTGACAATGGCAATCAAAAAATTTATTCCAACACATTCGCAGAAAATCAGCAAGAAAAACCCGAAATAAAGAGGGACACAAGCCCATCGTCACGTTTACCCCGCACGCTGGTGTTCGACCGCAAATTCATAAGTAAAAACTTAAAATTACATGCAGTTTTATATAATCTATAATCTGGTCGGAGCATTTCTTTTCTATTACACTGAACTTAATCACCTGAGCTGGTATGTAGAATTAATGGAAAAAAAATTAATTCTTGTGACTGTTCAGATGAAAAACACTTAAACTTTTGTTGATAAATTAACGTTCTAAAACGGTTTCATAATGTACTACAACTTCTTTTCCAAAGTCAACGTAACTTTCGAATGCGTCTTCCAAAATTAGCGTATAATACAGAGACGTACGTCGTACATGCTCTTTTTAGCGTCGCGACGTAGACAGAATACGGTGAGGGAGACGCCTTAGGCTAACAAGCATTTCTTCCTTATTTTTTTCTATTTAATAGAACACCATGAACCATCATACTCCTACGTTCACCCATTTCAACACAACGCTTGAGGTGTCCCCTCTTCCATAACAAAATTATGCCCAAAAGAAATCGTTCGTCCTTTGCTATCAGTGAGCCTTGAAATCAATTAAATTTCGCAATAACAACGTCCTTATCGCACACGACCAGATAGCACTTAAATCCACTCGACCAGATGTTCCATAATTTTAAACAACGCAATTTTCACGTCTTACAATTTAAATTAACCAATTTACACGAATTGTAAAATTTTAAATTTAAACAAGAAGTTATGCAATTAAAAACAATTGAATTGGAAAAATATACACTAAAATATCAAATTCCGATTAAATAAACCAACCAACCAACGTCCACCTGCCGTCGTTTACACAACAATATACTCTTATCTGACTTGAACCCAAACCCAAACGTGAACGGAACCCAAACGTAGACGCGACCTTAAAAACGGGAACATGATCCCAAACCTCAACACCAAACGTGAACCTGAACTTAAACGTGAACGCGAACGGTAGCTATACAAGACCGAACCTGGACCAGTTCAAGGTCGCTCGCCATCTGGGATTGACCTTCGAAAGTAGGTTAAGGTGACGGTCGCGTACCAATGGCGGTGACCTTCAAAAGTAGGTTGTAATTAGGCTCAAAGGGTAAGCTTTAGTTATCGTATTTCATCTTTTGGGGTGACAAATTACATTTTCAAGGCCATTCCCCAATTGTTGTGGCGTTAAATTACATTTCCAAGGTGATCAAAGGTCCCATTTTTGTGTTGTCAAATTATAATTTCAAGGCCATCAAAGGTCAATGACTGCATTTACATTCTGAAGGTCATCGAACATATTTTTTGCTGTGACACCGTATTTAAATTAAATGAATACATTCGCGTCAAATTACATTTCCAAGGTGACCCAGGTCAAAGATCCCATTTTTGTGTTGTCAAATTATAATTTCAAGGTCATCAAAGGTCAATGGCGGCATTTTTATGTGGCCCCGAATTACATTTTCAAGGTTGTCCAAGGTAAATTCCACCAATGTTTGCGGTGTTAATTTACATTTTCAATTCCATAGGACAATGACGCCATTTTGATGTGGTGTGTAATAACATTCTCGAGGTCATCCAATGTCAACGAACCCATTTTTGCATGGTCAAATTACATTGTCAAGGTCACAAGGTTAATGACCTTATATTAATGTGTAATTACATTCTGAAGGTCAACGAATAAATTTTTTTCTGTGACAAATTATCGTCCGTATTTAAATTAAATGAATACATTCGCATATACAGGATGACCCGTTATTATTCGGTATTATTTCAGACTAAATAACGTTCACCTGCCGTCGTTTACACAACAATATACTTTTATCTCTGATCCGGGGGTTCAGATCTCGATGATTATACATTTTTTGGATTCTACAGGTCAAAATTTAGGTACCCAATCCTAAGACATCGCAAGTAACAAACTGAGTCAATTCCGATGGTGTATCATACAGGGAGGATTCTGGATTACGATAGGAGCGTGGATAGGGTCCTCGCCTACGTAGGCCCTTTGTATTACCTACATGACATGGAGGATAACCATTTAAACTTTTTGAGGGGTGGCTTAAGGCACCGGGGTGACAGTAGAGAAGTTAGTTCGTGTCCAATTTTTGGTCCTTCGACCTTCCCTAAAACATGCTTTAGGAATGATAAAGGGTTCTCACTGGATGCATGCCTAAATGAAACACAGGTACTAAAACTCATTAACACTACTATGGTAGGGTACCATTACCGACCAAATGGTGTTACTCCGGAATGAGAAGAAAAAAAAATCATTTATGTTCCGAAACAATTGCGAGACGACAGTTTACATCCCTGTCACTATTAAATTCCAGGTGACAAAAATTCAACCATGAGACTTCACCAGAGTTTACTTCGTTCAAATTATTGCCCACTTGTTTATGGATTGAGACATACACACGATACCACGCCCAGGAAGTACTCGCCCTTTCAAGATACGAAGGGCACCTTCGAATTCGCTCTCGCGAGGGCAGACGATCTGCTCAACTGGGGGCGAAAAACTTCAATGTGGCCGATGACGTTCGGATTGGCGTGTTGCGCCCTCGAGATGATGCACATGGCGGGACCGCGTTACGATATGGACAGGTACGAAAACACTCTTAAGGGTTTTTGACATTTCGTTTGTGTAGGTATGGTACTGTCTTCCGTGCGTCGCCAAGGCAGACCGACGTGATAATCGTCGCGGGAACCTTGACCAACAAAATGGCGGCCGCATTCAGGAAGGTCTACGACTCGATGCCGGATCCGAAATGGGTCGTGTCGATGGGCAGTTGCGCTAACGGTGGTGGTTACTACTACTACTCGTATTCCGTTGTCAGGTTTGTCAACCACTATCTATAAGGAATTGCCCTAAGCCGAAACTTGCAGGGGCTGCGATCGGATCGTACCCGTCGACATTTACATACCGGGCTGTCCACCGTCCTCCGAGGCGTTAATCTACGGTTTTCTACAGCTTCAAAAGAAAATCAAGCGAATGAGTACTATACAGAAATGGTATCGTAAATAAAGTGCTCAACCGAGGAAAGTTGTTTTTCGTAGGGACAGACTAATGCCTTTACAAGCAGACGACGAGTAATTTAATTAAGGACTTAGTGGTATTGGTTTAAATGGCTCGAAAGCTATTTGCGCTGGTCAGAAATAATTAGATATAAGTGACATATCGGGATTAGGCGATAACGGGCGACCGAAGTGTTTGGATTATGTGATTTACGGGGAGTCGTCGAGATTTATCTCACTTTTCTCGCTAATTACGCGTGGCGGATTACGTGTTTCCGGACGGTTTTTACGCCACATAAAAGGAGCTTATTATAATGAGCTCGAATTATGGTATAATACTCCCACTATCTTACGCTTTTATGAAAATGACAGGGGCAAGGTTTAATCCGTAGAATTTACAGACGGCACAAAGCAATCCGACTGGAAAAGTTCTATCTACGAACATCCCTGCAGCGAATTGTTCTATGTTTAGATTTCGTAATAAGTATAACATAATTATAATTAGGCAGAGGTTCTATGCACTAATTTAATTCTGGAGAACTGGGAACGTACTGTAACTGTAATGTTAAATGAAAGATACCCAGATATCCAAAATACCGCTTCTGGTCCTATATTTTCGTCAAAAGAAAAATTGCACTGAACGATATTTTGACAATTAATTCGCACAGTTTTTTAAGTAATTGAGAGTTCTTTGGGTCATACGAAGTAGTCTAATGGTAATGCAAATTTTAATTTGAGGATTTGTGAAGCGACCAAAATAAACGGTTTATTTCAAATGAACCCAAGAGTAATAAATGATTCATTTTGGACGTTTCAAAATTTGCGTAAGGTTATTAGGAAATTCCAAGATACGCACCTCGAAATGAAACTCCAAAATTTCAATTCGAAAAATGATGTTTTGGTATAGTTATCTAATTTAAATCCGGTCGTCGCGATAAGAAATTTGTTAACGTTAACAGGTGCTTAATTTCGAAGATGCAGCTTCAATTAGAGTGAAGGCGGAAACTGAAAGAGGGAATAATGTTAATAGCAGAGGAAGATTTTAATCGTTGCTTGTTTGGTGGTGGACGTTGCCGTTGTTTCTTGGTAGCCTTGGTGATTGACAATTTAGCCGTATTTAAGCGTCCACCTTGTCAGTTGCAAAATTTTGTAAAAGAAAGTTAGTTGAAAGCTGTAAGATATTTTTATTATTATTGCGCCGTTTAAAGCGAATGTTGAAGTCGAAAGAAGATAAGTTTGCGAAGTTAATCGGTGTATTGTGTCTATGATATCGCTTATTATCTGTCTTTAAGGTCTTCTAATAGCAGTTAAACGGTGTTATAGGTTTCTTATTACAATAGTTCTTTGTTTTGTGGATGGAGGTCGTGCAGATGTTTTTCATGGCACTTCTAATTCTATCCCTTAAATTTTATGTTGTGTTTAAGCCCAAATTACGACCCAGGGTTGTGGCAGGTGTTTATATAAAAATTTGTAATATAATTCTTTGGAATTGTGGAGACGGTCAAGGCTACTAGTTTCTAAAATTGATAAAAGTCTCATGCGTAGTAGCCTGGAAAAATGATAATAATTTCGTTTAAAGATTTTGTTAGTACACCTAAAAAAGCATTATTCCGGCCACTCTGTAATTGGGAGCAAGCCTGTTGAGAGCCCAGAATAAGAGAGGGATAATAAACAAATAGTTTGCATATGCAGAAAATTCCCAAAATTCATCAATTCTCTTACCACTTGTTCTCTTCCTGTATAGAAAGCAGTACATAATTTTTACTTGTAACATTTTTAATTCGTTTAAATAGGCAATTAGGCCAGATTTTACCGCCAGTATTTTATTGAAGAAATTGTCAAGGCATTAATTAGTTTCCAGTACCATTGATTAGCAAATGCAATTAAACCACATTGTGGGATCTAGTTGTTATCTGCTATCTTTACTACACGAAGAAAGAAGCCAAACACCTGGTAAGATCTTGTATAATTAGCGCTCTATAAAGTAAATTATGTCATTATAGCTTATTAGATATAAATGTAACATTACCAACATCGTTACTCATTTCGAATTACACCTGCTACTACGGGATTGTTATATACCATTCGCTTGGGATTCTTGGAAAACCAGCGAAGATACCTAGTGGCATATTGGAGTTCAATCAAAGCTGAAAGAAGTTATCATTATCCTAAGAAAGAAACAGTACATACTTACCTACCTAAACAAGAAGTTTTCATATATGTTAATTTAGGGCTTTCCAGAACGCTGGTCATATCGTATTAGAGCTTTTAAACAGTTGCGCGCACCTTCACGACTAGTCTTTATACGTTTAATACAAGACGTGTCTTTAATACCCTTAAAGTGTATTCAAGGCACTGTTAAAACTCTATAAATCAAAACTACCAAAGCCTCTAGAACATTCTTCAAAATTCTTAAATGCCTTTAAAGTTTCATGGTTGTATAAATTGGGGAAAATTAATATCACAGCGGAAAGTAGTTAAAGAGTCACCCGAGTTGGGAGGTCATATTTTGGCAGTCCGGGATCTTCGTTTAGGTTCGCCTTCACGTTTGGGTTCCCCTTCACGCTCGAATTCATGTTTGGGTTCAAGTTTGGGTTCGCGTTCCAGTTGAGGTTCACCATTGGGTTCGCGTTCACGGCATGGGGAACTGGAGAAAGCGACTTTAAACAAGGAAATATTCATTCGCCAAGAGGCTTAGACTTAGGTTCATCTGCATCCCATAATGGGTAATATAAGACTTACTAGTCTGAACTCCAATCCAAACCAAACGTGAACGCAAACCCAAATTTGCATCCAAATGTGAACGCGAGCGCAAACGTGAACGAGCACTAAAACGTGAACGTGAACCCAAACCTAAACGAGAACCCAAATGGGAACGGGAGGCCAAACTCGAACGCGAACTCGAACGTGAGCGCGAAACCCAAACGAGAACCCGAACTCAAACGCGAACGTGATCTCAACGTCAACGCGAACCCAAAGGTGAACCCGAACCCCAACGTGAATCCAAACATAGACGCGACCTTAAAAACGGAAAAATGATCCCAAACGTCAACACGACTCCAAAATGTGAACCTGAACTTAAACGTGAACATGAACTCAAACTTGAACACGATCGCGAACGGCCGAACCCAAGCGTGAACGCGAACTCAAACGAGAACGCGAACGGTAGCTATACAAGACCAAACCTGGACCAGTTCAAGGTTGCTCGCCATCTGGTGTTGACCTTCGAAAGTAGGCCAAGGTGACGTGCCACATAACCGTGCTTTGGAAAGTAGGTCAAAGTGACAGTCACGTACCACGTGGCGGTGACCTTCAAAAGTAGGTTGAGATTAGCCTCAAAGGGTAAGCTTTAGTTATCGTATTTCATCTTTTGGGTTGTTATGCAAGGTCAATGACCACATTTATTACGGGGCCATATTACATTTCCAAGGTTATTCCCCAATTGTTGTGGCGTCAAATTACAATTCCAAAGTGATCCAAGGTCAAAGGTCCCATCTTTGGGTTGTCAAATTATAATCTCAAGGTCATCCAAGGTCAATGACCTCATATTGATGTGTAATTATTACATTCTGAAGGTCAACGAACACATTTTTTGCTGTGACAAATTACATTCTCAAGATTATCCAAGTTCAACGAACCCATTTGGCAAAAATGGTGATGGGTGACTTCGAGAATGTAATGAGACACCACATAAAAATGTGGTCATTGGTCTTCTATAACCTTGACAATTTATTTAGTTACCTCAAAAAATGGGTTCATTGACTTTGGACCTGGAGAATGTAATTGGACCACATAAAAATGAGGCCAGTTACTTTTTATGACCTTGAACATGTAATTTGACACCCCAAAAAATTGGGGTCATTGACCTTGGATGTCTTCGGACATAATTTGACAACACAAAAATGTTATTTTGTTGAGCATTCGTCACGGAGTCGACTGTATGTGCCATCGAAGCAATCTGTTTCTATATTTCTAAAGCGGCATTTTCCAAGGAGGATTTTGCAAAAAGTTAAAAAAAACAAAATCTATTGCCGTAACGGCCCTAACCTTACGGAAATTTGGTCAAAAGAAAAACCCAAACATAATATTTTATATCTGATTTTATACGATGCGATTCTGCTCCATTCAGCCAATTTACAAAGATTTTTCTGATAAAAAATTTAATGCAATTTCTTAAAGAGAACCGATCGATATTTGAATGCAAGTCCAAAAGAATTTCGTTACCTTAATTCTATAATTAAGGTAATTATATAATTCTTAATTATTTGGATATTCCAGACCTGTTTATTTTTCCAGTAGCATTCTGTTTAATTAAATTATTAATTTGTCACCAATTTTTTAGTTTTGGGGTGACACAGACATTATTAAGACCTCCCGCTACGATCATAAATTTAATAAAAATGGCTAGAAGGCACCGTAATTCGTTTTCAACAAACAAATTGCGGGAGAAGCCCTAAATTTTGCAAAATCTTAATTTAAAGTTCACTTCATTTCGTCGAAATCTGAGGTTATGTTACTTATATTTCGTCATTCTTAATTGGTAAAACTAAAAAAAAGGAGGTGACAGCTAATTTTTGTAAACAGTTATTTTTTTTCAATGAAGTAGACGAAGAAGAGGTTATGTTAACTTCTTCGTCTACTAAACTGACATATACTGTGTTGATTAACGGTGAATGTAATAAAAGTAGTATAATTAGTATTCAATACAATTTTAGCTTTAGTTTGACTTATACACACAATCATGTGGATACACTTTAAATAAAACCACTTTTGGAAGCGCATACAGACTAAACTTAAACGCGTTAGGAGAGAAGAACGTCGTTTGCATCTGGTAAGGATCGCCTTTTCCGTACAACCACCGAGAGGGAAAACCCGGGGCACCTGTCGCATCTTCCATAGACCGATTCTTTCGTATCGAATGCCGTTTTCGTATCAGCCGGTAACTAGCATCGACCGCCTTATTACTCGAAAGGGGAAGAGATACCTTTCGCATCTTTCATAGACCGTCTCTTTGTTATCGACCGTCGATCAACTTCGAGCGATCCTGCTCGTATAAAAGCAATAACGAAACAATCCCCGAAATCTCCGAGATTATTTTATGTTACAGCGATTCCATCTTACAGAGTTGAAAAAAGTGCAATCAAGTTGTACTCGAAGTTGTAGTAAAAAATCTTCATAGGTACGTACGTATGATCTTTTTCTAGTTTTCATGGAAAAATACGATAACCTCTCAATAAACTGGATAATAAAGTTGGAAAATTACGCACACTCTTACCAACTTAACAGTAATCGTGAAATGTGAAGTAACATAACCTCACATTTTGACGAAATTATGGGAACTTTGTGAATATTGTGAAAAATTTCGGACTTCCTCTGCAAATTTTTTTGTTGAAAACGCTTGAGGTGCCCTCTAGCCATTTTTATTAACAGCTTAATAACATCCTGCAATTGAATTTTTCGGTTGACAAAGAGAAAACAAATAACAAACGTGTGAATTTAACAACAATATTGCGCAATACGAACGATCGCGGAAACTCCAACGCGGAAATTGAAAACCAACTCCAATTTTTACAATAAAACGGCATCGTTAGTGATCCACTGTAAACAACTTTGTTTCCAAGAATCGCAATTCGAGAACGATCCAGTTTTCCAAGACTGGACGACTCAAGGGGTAGTTTTAGACGCTGTATAATTAAAGTAAAAAGTATTTTTCTATTTGTAGTTGGGCCTTTTTCCTTTAATAATTTTCAACGAATCGAATTTTAACCTTAAAACAGTAGGTAGAAATATCCCACAAAGAGTCGGTCTAATCATTTTGTACTTGTTTTAATTTTTTTAAAGAGTAATCTTCCATTGTAATCAATGTTCGTGTACTCATTTAGAAAAAGGTAATAACTTTTCCTTTACATTCAATATTAAACACCGAAAATCTTCTAACTGAGTGAAATATATAAATTTTAAGTTTTCAAATTGTATGTGAAAAAGCACATATTTCGTATTTTTCTATTGTTCATTTAAGGAGGAACTTAGTAAAATAAAATAAGTGAATTGAAAGTGACTTCTTATAATACCGTAACAAAGTTTTGGTTACTGAATGGTTCAACAAAGGCACCATAGATATTTGTTATAGTTTGCAAGATCGTGTGACAATATTCAAGAACTGTAAAAAAAATTTTCTTTTTTATTTTATTTGTCTTTTTTTATTTTAATACTCTTAACATATTTTTTTTATATTCTTTATAATTTCGAATAGTTTTTTTTTAATTAATACATGAACATTGATATTGAGGCAACCTGTTATGTTAAATAATAATAATAATAAATAAATAAATATTATTTATGCAACACAGCTATATAATATAGTATGATTGGAGATAACGATCTGGTAGTTCATAATAAAGCTTTTCTAAGAAGTGGTAAGGGTTGATAAGCAGTAGGAACCTAAACTGAAGAACTGAAGAAAATCAACGAAACCGATAATGTCGACGAATTCGTAAAAGTAGGCGACGAATGCGACGATGCCAAGGAAGGCGATGAAGCAAAAGTATCCGAAGAAGCCTAGGAAATCGTAAATTGTAAAACCAAAGGGACTAAGCCGAGAATATTTCGCAATAGTCGACGATACTGAAAGTGCGAAAACAGTCAAAAATACTGAGGATGTTAAAAATGTCAGGTCGAAGAGCCGAGGTGACTGTAGAATCTAGAGAAGGCAAGGAAGATTAACAATTCGAGTGAGCTAAAGTTATCAGTGGTTGAAGTGAAAAGAAGACGAAACAGTCAAAGCATCGAAATCGATATCTGTTTGCGCTTACCAGTCGATGAGATCCCATTACCTTATTTGAGGTTAAAGCAGCACATTAAATTTTAAATATGACACTTAATTTTCTATAATTTGCTTTTAAAAATACATACATGCATTTAGTGGTTGGATACGTGTATGTAGTGACCGGAATAATAATTTTAGATCCAAGCTGAAAAGAAATGATAATAGGTTCGCACATAACAAGTGCAAAAGCACTAAAATCTCGTTTTTATTTTCCGGAAATCAACATTTCAAATGTCTCCCAATTGCAAACTCACCCAAGCGCGCACACAATGAAACGTATGGGACATTAAATTTTAAATTGGAATTTCTTAACAGTATTTTTGATTCAAATAGTAATAAAAGTATCGATAACTGGCGAAACATGACAATAAAACGAAAGAATTTGATGTCGAAACAAACAAAACGCACGGCGAAAAGCGAAAAAGATCGGGTTATAAACCGTGAACATAAACACCGACGGAATACTGATGCGCGAGATCTACGATTTTAACGAGTATAACTGTATAGCACCAGCTTAAATAATTGATTGCGTAAGTTTTCTTACCTCATGGGTTTAAAGAGTGCCTGCAGCCCACGCGGGTAGTCAATTATCAGTTTTAATTGTGTTCCGCCGGTCTTCTGAACTGAAATTAAAAGAGAAAACGTTAATTTATAACATCGCACAGCCGTATGAATTATTAAAGTCTAGATATGTGGACTTTCGAAATGGCGCATTTGCTCATATCCCTAGCGTACGTGCACCAGGTGATCATTGCACGTCTACTTGTCGGTAAATTGGAAGCTTTGTACGGTCATCTGGTGATCTACATACGCACAGCACGAACACAATTACTACCGTGCATAGAAAATCAATCACCACGCCCGTCAAGTTAATGCAATAACAATCGCAGCCTCATCGGATAACATAAAGACCTATTTGATCTCTTTGACAGTGGTAAATTTATGTCAGCGTTCTGCAATTCGAACCTATAAAGTTTGAACCAAACAAGGGAGTAATAAAGTTTTGTTCAATACCACCCCAATCTATGTAGGATGTATATATGTGAAGGTATCACGATTACATTTCAACAACCGCCACAAACCATAAAGTACACCCCGAATCCTATATATTTGACTTGCTGATTTGCATTTACAATGAAGGCGAAAACAACGAGACATAATTTTGGGATCGAAAGCAATCACACACTAATTACGCCGTCAATAGCCTATATTAATCGAGTCCATTAATCCGAACAAATTGTTAAAATTCATAATTTACGGCGCGCTTAATTAGTTTATTGTGCCGATTTGATCGATGTTCGACTCATACCCCGGATTAAATTAAGCATTTCGTTATGTGTTATTTAAGCGGCGAGGAAGGTTCGGGAGCACGTAATTCAACGCAAACTACATTATTATGCAGTCTCTTGTATTATAAGATGTTCGCCCAGATTATGTTGGTATTAGTCGAAAATCCCTTTGTTTCAAACGCGTCAATTCTCTAGCGATACATATTTAGCTTCGAAAGTCGTAGTCTGGGGAAAACTGTAAACCAGCAGTGTAGTTTACTCGTAGACACGTTGAAATTGTTAAGTAAAAAAACGACCTGAGAGGGAGGTCGTTGCCGTCTCTTATCCAATACGATCCCTTAGCTCTCGGCACACGTCTTTACAAATGAAACTAAGTATTGAATTAATTTGAGAAATACTGTGTACTTTATTACCATCTATTTTCATTTAAAGGATACCTACGTCGTCATCCTTAACTTCTCGACTGGTAAACTGGTAACACAAGCAATTCGTTCCGCTGCTTCATCAACGAAATTGGGCAATAAATACTAAAATTTGTATTTTCCTGCCCCCGTATAGTAGAGCTATCTCCCTCTTCCCCCATGCAGTTCCGATTTACATTTCTTTTGTTTATTGCGCTATTCTATAGAGAGCATACTTCACGTTATTCTGTAACCGTGTCGTATCCCTGCTTTTGGCTATCAGAGCGTAAGGGACGCTCGCTGTCGAGTCCGAGGACTCTATCGTAGGTGTTCCACAGGGTTAGACCAAGGATCGATCCCTGTGGAACACATCTTGAGCTATTTTTCTAGGTACGATTTTACTATGTTCACTAGGTACTCACTAATCTTGGCATCTTTTAATGCCTCAATGATACCGTCCCAGGGTGTCGAGTTAAACGCATTTTTAATGTCCAAGGTCGCCATGAGGCACAGTTCCCGGTTCTTTGAGGCTTTTTGCTTTATATTTTTCAAGGGATTTTTTGATTGTGGCCACCTTAGTAGTGCCCTTCCCAAACCAGAATTGATTTTGGCTTAGTACCCCCGTTACCTGGGTTTCTGACTCGATCCGATTTTAAACTATGCTCTCTAACAGGCAATTCGGACTGTACTTCGGAGTCAATCCCACCGTCTTCGCAGGATTTTGGACAAATAGGATACCGTTGGGCTTTGTCCTATATTCCGTTGGCTCTTTTGGCGTTCTCCTGGATTTGTGGTTGTTCTTTTCCATTTCTTGAAGTCCGCGATGCTTCTATTAAGCTGACCGTCTTCCACCCCCGTGGTTTGACGCTTCATCACCCTCCCGGTGACTCTCTGGTATGGTTATCTCCGGATGTTTTCACCCAGTTTACCTATTATAAGGGTCTCCCACGGACCGATCTTAGATTTATAGATACCCTTTTTAAGGGCACTCTTGGTATATCTTTCTATACTTACCCTGCTCTGCCTGTCGTTTTCTGTTGTTTCTTACCATTGTTCCTTCTGGTGTCGCAGATCTCTTTGTTTCACCAATAGACTCTCGCCACCGTATTGTACTTTTCCCGGTGAAATCATCGCGCCTCCGCTTTAGGTAGTCTACCGCCTGTCAGAGTATTGGCAGTCATAGAATCCGCCGTGGTCTCCACCTCACACGTAACACTTCGCATCCTTGGTGCAGGCCTTCACTATACGTGTGCTTGTTTCTGTTGGCTCCTAACAGTCGCTCCTCCTATGGCCGAATATTTGGCACTTAAAACACCTGTCGAGCATGACGCATCTTTCCGCCCACCTGGATCTTCCCTTTGATCAGTAGGATCGCTTTCCGGACGAAAAATCTTTGCAAAACAATTACCTCCTTTGGTTTGCCGGATTTTAACTACGAGGTTCATGTCCATCCTCGCACGCACGATCTTTCTACATTTTTAGTCCTTTTACCTCTGTTTTGTCAATTTTTATTCCCTTTTGAACATTGCGCATTAAAGAGTTATTGCGATGGGATCCTCCAATCCCTCAGCTGCGTCTGTCGTCCTCTTATTTTCCTGAGCTAGTTCTATGCAATAATGTATTGCTTTATGTTTTCGATCGCACTCGCCGGCTCCTCCTTTCTAACCCCTTCCTCCATGTTCCTCGATTCTCCCGCTCTTCCTACCTCGCTGTCTCCCTTCCCCACCTTTTTTTAAACAAAATCATCCATGCTATTGCCACTAATTTGAAGCAACAGAGAACACCCTAGGGGACTGTGGGGAGGCCCATATTCGCCCACGGCTAAATTTTCGCCTGACCAACCCTTAGGCACCTCTTCGCGTAATCTCTTCGGCATCTAAAAAACTGCTAAACGACCTTGAGATTTGGTGACCATTTATACAGAGTGATGTGAAGCCAAGACCCCCGACCAACGTCTATGTAACTTTCCCTGACCACGCCCTGTCACAGTCGCTGAAGCACAGGCGAGTGTTATGGTTTTAGAGGACAGCTAACGCCAGTCGCCCCCAGATAGGACCTCCCGAGCTTGCCACACCCGTATGCGCTTTTGAGGCTGCACGTCCTGGGTTGAAGATGAAAGTAAGAGGATGATAAATGAAAGTTGGATTTATGTCAAAAAAGTAATCTAGACGTCATGAGCTCTTTTTTGATCAAACTTCAAATGGTAAAATCAAAATATGGAAATATTCGCTCTCTAGAGATACGGGTGAAAATAAAAATATTATCAATTTCAGAATGGCCCTATATTTTGACTTATATAATTGCATAAGAGGCTTGTATTTTATCGAGTAAATTTGCCTAGCAGTTGGACGAGAAGAACTGTCAACTAATAAAAATGTGACATCGAAAGTGGAGCATTTCTTGTTGGAGCATTTTTAGGTTAACCGTTTTTCGAGTCAAATTGCTAAAGGAAACAGATTTGAATTTCCACAACACAAATTTACTTGGTTTAACAAACCTCGAGTGTAATTCGGCAGGACAATTTAACGAACAAGAAATTCACTAAACCAATCAATTATTGACAAATTTCAAACTATATTCATATGGGAACCCTGGGAACGGATAATGCGATAATTGGTTAGAAATTGAATAAGTGAAAAGCCCACTTTTTTGTCGCTGTAACAGTTATAGGTAACTTGTCCCGCTGTCAATGTGATAATTGCACTGCGGCTTATGGGATTTCTTATACCTACATGAGTTAATTGTTTTGGTTAAAAGAAATACACAAACATGTTTATTTACAAAAGTTTTTTGAAAATAATTGTTCAATAATCAGCCGTTTTCAAATACATAAATATACGAAGCCAGATAAAATAGTTAACCTCATTTTATTATGGAACACCCCATACATTTTCACCTAAAAAGATAGCATATTAAATTCTCTTTTCAAAAAACTGAAAAAATTCAATATTCACTCAAAACATTTTTAAAAGGGTTAAAATTCTGTTTGAAATTATTTGTTGTTGTTTGAAAAGAGAATTTAATATCTTCTTAGAATAAAATATATAAGATTACCATTTAAGTAAATGAGGTTAGGTCCGATAACTTCTTTACATGACCCCGTATACTTATTTTGGAATCGGCAGATTATTCAACAATTTTTATAAAGAAAATGTGGCGCAGCGGTGTGGAAGCTTGAGTGCTGTACTAAGGCTCCCTACTTCCAACACGAGTTTGGGTATGGATGTATAGTGGGTTGGGTCGTTAGAGCGGCCTTGGTTTAAATCCCGCCCACTTAAAAATAAATACCAAAAATAAAATAAATAAAATAAATAAAATAAATAAAATAAATAAAATAAATAAAATAAATAAAATAAATAAAATAAATAAAATAAATAAAATAAATAAAATAAATAAAATAAATAAAATAAATAAAATAAATAAAATAAATAAAATAAATAAAATAAATAAAAAAACTTTTTTCTGTCTACCTTTTAACTTCTGACATGACAATTTTCTGATTTTTCCCCGTATCTTTTAAGCGAACGATTATTTTTTGATTTTACCATCTTAAGCTTGACTCGAAAACAGTACATTCTATATTACTTTTTTGATAGCATTAATAACTTCAGAGATACCATATGCATGTGTCGAAAACGGGACACCTTGCACTGACCGTTCTGCAGATGACAATTTAACAGACTCCCTAGATCTGGAAGATTCGACAGATTCTTTAGATTCCTTAATATCTTAGGACGTTCTGTTCTTTAGATAATCGAATATTCATGGTTTCCGTATGCCCGATCCTGTAAGTCCTGTTGATTCTTTACTTTTGTTAGTTCCCTGAAGGTTTGCAGATTCTGTAAATTGTGGCAGTTCTGTAAATTTCTTAAATGCAGTGGATTGTGTAGATCCTGTAGAACGTTTTGTAAATAATAAAGTAGACCTTACAGGTTCTGTAAATTCTATGTCTTGCATCCAGATTCTATAAGACGTATACAGGGTGGTTCAATACAGTGTAGGATAAATGGGAGCAAAGTTATTCCTTTTTGCGACTAAGGAAAAACTCATTTTAAATTTCTGAAAAATCTTTGAAATAACTGAGGTATCACCGAATGATTTTGATTTTTCCTAGTTTAAAAGAGCAGACATTGACGTTTCCCTTGCTGGCCCTTCTATGGGCACTTTTTTCGCAGAATATGAATGTGTTGTCAGAATTTCCATAACACGCTAGATGTAGAAGCTACAAGCTCCTACTTTCTTATTTCTTATAGACGCCATATTGGATTTTTACGGAATGATGACAAAAAAGAAATTCCTATGAATGCATCACCATGATGGCTATGTTCATTCGGCAAGATCTAGTTACCCGTTGATGTTTTGTTGAGAAACCAATGCAAAACATTTTGATTTTGACATTTTTCTTTTAAATTTATGCAAAAAAATATAGAATGTTACACGTCATTATTTTTTCTTTTTTGGCCTCTATCTCATTCCGTAAAAATCCAGTAGCAAATTAGAAAGTGGTAGCCTGTAGCTTCTACATCTAGCGTGTTATGGAAATTCTGATAACCCACTTCCGGTAGGGAAAATTGGAACAAAATTTGACATTTTCATTTCTGTGGCGATTTCTCAGTTATCTTCAAGATTATTCCAAAATAAATTTCAAATGCGTTTTTTTAGTCACAAAAAGGAACAACTTTAATCCCATTTAATCCACTCTGTATCTCTGATCATTACGGAGATTCCAATGGTGAGCCACGAATCTGAACCCACCGTGTATATTAGTATGCTGTTATACACGGTGGAAAGTTTGTATGGAAGACTGAGCATAGCTTCAAAATATTTTTAGGCTGCTCTACCAACCCAACCCACTATACATTTACAAATATCCATGCCTGCACCCGGATTCAAACAAGGGACCCTTAGTACCGCAGCCGAAAACTACTAGTTTTCATTACATATTCGTAAACAGTGCACTTTTATTGGATATGTAGCATAAAAAATGCTTCAAAATTATTTACAGTAGCGTGCTTGTCCATAGAACTAAAAAGGTCACTTGTAATGGAAAGGACCATTTTTTGTGGGGTATAATTAAAGAATGACTTTTCTCAATATGATAACGTAAAAAACATGATAAATTACGAGTATACAATTAATTAACTCTAATTTGAGTTTCTCTCACATATTTGATTATGTAATATAACAGGTTTTTTTATGCTATATGTATCCAAAAAAGTGTACATGTAATGAAAACTAGTAATCATCATTAAAAGGTTCTCCAAATTCGATAAATTAGTAGATTCTGTAAATTTTGGAGGTCCTGTAGATTCTCTAGTTTCTAAATTCTGTAACTTAAGGTTTCGTAGATCTTTAAAATTCAGCAGATCCTTCAATATTTGTGGTAATTTCACAGTTTCTGCGGATTTCGTAAATTACATGGATCCAAAAAATTCTGTATATTCGGTAGCTTCCGTGGATTGCGCAAACTTCGTAGATCGTGGTTAAAACCTTGTGTCGCACTCACCTTTGAATAAAGGGGCTTCCCCCATCACTTTTCCATAATGTCACGATCTGCGGCGTAATTGGATGAGTCATTTTCCGGTGACAAATTAAAATCTTGAATATGCGTTTACTTCACAATCGTATTAAAATTGTGTACCAAATTCAAAATCTATTTCAGATTTAAATGGACCGCCAAAAATGCAGAGCAAATCATATCGTGCCAGCCCGTAACGTCACCTAAAAGTTCTAACGTAATTTATGGATTCGATTGTACGATATTTAGATGAGATCAACCTATACGTGTAATCGCGTCGAATATTTTTTAAAAACATTTTTGCACACCGCAAAAGGTATAAAGCAACCCCACACTTTACACCCAAAAGCACACGAAAATCGCAAAATCCAAACGTCCCTTTGTATTTCCGAGCGCATAGAAATGTATGAATGGTCCGGATATAGTGATGAATGATCCCGATTTACGGCTCTTTAGTTTCAGAACGCACTTTTACACAATCTCCTCGTGCATGGTAGGTATAGCTAATGCCATATTACGACGTGCTCACGAACGCGACTATAATTTGTCCTTTTTACCTACGACCGGCACGAGCCGGTAGAAATTGTTATACGAAATACAAACACCATCAATCATGCTACACCGAAAATGCAGTCAGAAATTCAGGTTAAAAAAACTCCCCGGTATTTATTTAAGAAGTCGATTACAAGAGCGTAATCGCCATTTTGCGTCGCTACCGAAAATATTTGTCCTTACAATCCATTAATTTCGAACGTATATTTGCATAAAATTTATACGAGGATAATGGCACAAGAAATAACTTCCTTATTTCTCGTTTCTGCTTGCAGCTCATTTACGTTTGCAATTCAAAACAATTTGTGAGCCATGAAATAACTTTTTGATTAGAAGCGAAAAGTAATGTCGCACAAAATTAAGGGAGCTAGGGTAATGATATATAAATATATTAATATCATGTTAACTTACCGACGTGAATGATGGGCTGGGTTGCCATTTCTTGCAGTAATTTATTTACGTATATGTCCTCCTTTCCGTAGAGTTCGTGTTGCGATATCTGAAGCTGGAACCTTTCCAAATTCGTAGTGTTTTTTCTGTAATAAAAAACACAAGTTTACTTATAAGATCAACTTTTCGGTCCACTGCACTCCATTGTTTTTATATTTTCAAAGCTCAACAAATTTTTGAGTTGACTACATACAGAAAAATTGACGGCCATTAATAATAATGAATTCATAATTTAATAACAAATAATTGATCCCACTATTCTGTTTATTTAATCTTTTTTAGGAAACAACAAAATTAATACATAAATCTTAGGTTTTCGGGCTTCTAAAAGTCCAAATAGATTTCAACAATCACTTCAGAGAAATTTTCAAGAGAGTACACAAAAAACTCGTTAATTTTTGTTACTTTCACTTTATTGCCTTTTAACTTACTTTACCTTTACCATTATTTGAAATATTTTCAATTTTCATGAAATTTAAACTTTAATTAATTTCACGATTCAATTTATTTTTTAATTTGATTTAACTTTATTTTGCTTTGTTTATTTTCGCCAATTTTAACTCTCTCCAATTAATTATAATTTTATTTTAACAAAAATACATCGAGGTCTACTTTTGCTTATTTTTCAATTCCACTTTACTTTCCTTTGGTTTAATATTGGACTTAATTTTAGATTCACTTTAATTTAATCCAATTTTTTAATTTTAATTTGTCTTGCTCTAATTTTATGACACTTTTAGTTCACTTATACTCGTAGTTCAATTATTATATTACTCGAATTAAATTAATTTTATTTAAAATTTCAAATTTCCTTGAACCCCTTGAACGTTATTGCGGTCTAGGCACCAAGGGTAATGAGACACTGTTTATGGGAATATTTTAGTTTAATAAGTGAATCTGGAGGATTCTTTGCGAATAAGCAGAAATATGATTTATTTTACTTGAATTTGTACCTCGGTGTTATTTTTCCTTTTAGAATTGTTTAGTATTATTTTCTTGTTTAAAGTTTATCACTTTTGTAAATGTTTTATTTAGATTTGTGTATATTTAATTGCAAAACGTGAAACTGCGAATTAAAATGTAGGGACATCTGGTCGTTTGCGAGAAGAAGTTTTGATATCGGACGAAATTTAATTAAACCACATGTTCTTATCGCTTTTAATTGGCAAGAGGACGGTCTTGAATGTTCGGCAGAACGCCACCTTGAGCGACTGTGACGCCCGAAAATTGGAGTATAGACTGACAGACATCATCGAGATTTTGTTTGATTCGGATTCCCGGTGCTCCAAAGGATGGGATACGTTTTCACCCCAATAAAATACCTCCCTTACTAACGTGCGGGTAAAAATCAGGCGATTCATGGAAAAATCTAGTATAAATTCCTCCGAGCCCCAAAAATGTCACCTAAATGTGATCGATTAGGACGACAGCAAATTCCATTCACTCCTCCTGCTACATTTAAAACACATCGTATCCTAACGTTAGAAAAATTCACTCCAAAGAATCTATCAGGAGCACAGCAAAAAGAACATTTCATGAAAAAAGCTACACAAATGTGAATGTGTCCCTTGACGTCAAAATGGTCATAACAAAGGACACTCTGCACTAAAATTCGATTCCTAAATAAACTGTACTAAGAGCATGAAAAAAAGTAAGGATTTTATGGTAAAATCACACTAGTATTAGTGTAAATTTCTTTAGTTCCAACATTGTCCCCTAAATGTGATTGACTAGGACAACAACAAATGTCACTCCACACTCGCTCGCTGTTCTATATCTAAAAGACACAGCATCTGGCCCTCATGATACCAAAATTCGTCTTGTATCAGGAACACAGAAAAAGAATGAACGTTTCATAAACAAGTATAAATTGGTTCGATTAGGACGACAGCAAATGTCTCCCCACATACGCTAACTCCACTATATCTAAAATACAGCGTGTCATATTTTTGTGTTACACCCTAGAAAATTGTATCAGGAGCATAGAAAGTATTTCATAACATGTGTAGATGTGAATTTCCCTTAACCTCAAAATTGTCTCCTAGGTGAAATGTGATCGATTAAGACAGCAAATGTCAGTCTACACTCGCTCGGTAAACTATATCTAAACGACAGCCATCATACTCTCCTGTTACCAAAAATCACCCACAAAAAATCGTATCAGGAGTCCAGAAAAAGAATAAACACTTCATGAAAAAAGCTATACAAATGTGAATTTCCCTTGCCTCAAAATGTTCTATATATTGCCGTTTGCAATAGCATCCAGTCACTATGCCACCCACAAAACACCTGTCCAGCTAGCTGAAAACAAAACAACCTTTACTTTCAATTAATACATTGGAACACTCGGCGACCACGATATCAATCGAAAATTCCAAAAAGTACCTGAAATAAATTTCGGCACGAAAATAACAAAAATCTGGCATTAAAAACTCTATCTGGGTCGCACAATGGATTCGAATAAACATATAATTAATTGTTTGATAATGACAGAAATTTATTGCGAAACATAAAAAAGATTACAATAAAATCCCTGAAAGAAAAGTTAACAAAGCTTGTTTGAACATGTTACTCCGCACGCAGGCGGTCGAAAATTAAAATGATAAATCTTAAAATTAATGCTGACAACTTCTGAATTTCACTTTGCTTCATAGCACAGAATTAGATGACAAACAAAAATGGGTTGATGAATAAAATAACAAATTTTCGGTGGCTGTTCGGACGGCAGAAACTTTTGGCTTTTAATAAGAAAAAAGCCTTAACGAAAACACACGTTCAACTTCTTACGCCACTCTGGTTAACTTGCTTCTGCAATGAATGACAAACTGCGTCTTTAAGTAGAAACTGTCCGAGAATTTAGCGTAAACTAATGTGCACACTCTTCAACCGTCTCGAAACTCCGTGCGTCATTTTCCTATTGTCTCCTGTATTTAAGGAAATACCACTTCCACCATAAAACAATCTCCTTTGTGAATTTTCAAATAAATCGTCAATCACGACGGAACGCGCCAAACGTCCCCACTTCTACATGAAACGCGTAATTCTGCGAAACGTATGCATCTATATGCTTCTATAGAGTAAGTGAACTTGATCCAAGCGTTTGCCAGTTATCGTGTTCACAGGCATCATCGACTTCCCTTTTTTGGCAAATAACCTGCACGTTAGGTTTGACGTTTCTGATACATCACAGGGTTGATTTTCTGCATCTAAGATCGACTTAGAGCTCAAGCTGCGTCTTAAACTGTAGGTAAAGCTTAAGTCAGGCTGGTGCAACCGGCTTTAGTTAAAGCGACTTATCTAAATTGAAAAATTTAAAAATGATAAAATTACAACGAAAAAATTACGCCTCTCAAGAATTTCTAAAAGGAAAAACAAACACTGAAACACAAATTCATGTAAAATCCTTTGGATTTACACTAAAATAATTGATTTTACCACATATGTACAGGGCGCTCCATTATTAATTTTGATGTTTACGCCGAAATATTACACAACAGTATAATCGCTTAGGATGACAGCAAACGTCAATACACTTGTTGTTGTTGGAGAGTAAAGAAAATGAATAACGATTTTATTGAGAAATCTGTAATAATATAAAAAGCTTAGGTATTAGGAGCACAGTATCATTCCTTTCACAAATATCGCCCCGTGCATTCTGTTTTTCTTGTACCTTCCAAAGTGTGCTTTTAAATTGTTCGGGGTTAGGATCCATTTATTAAACAATAGTATTGGGAATGAAGGAAGCATTGAAAATCGAAATAAAACCGTCCTTGTTACAGATATTTCGGTATAGTTATTAAATATTGAATTTTATATTATATTTTTGAATTTATTTCATTCCAGCCCTGCAGTGATTATATTTGGTGTTATACTCTAAGAAAGTTCCTTCTTCATCAAATTAGAAATTTAAGATTAAGGTTTTGTTAGATTTCGGAAGGAGTATAAAAGCGAAAAGTTATTTTTCAGACTCTACAAAGAGCCCCGTTTCGCTTTGAAAAGTTATTTAATATTTAGAATATGAGCAGATTTTAAGGGAAGATGAGACGGGACGTTTAATTGTAAAAAGTGCGTTGATTAGCATAACTCTTTATTTGCCGAAAATCGCTGGAAGCAAACAAGATGTAATATTAACTTTCGCGATGAAAGTCTCATTTAGACATTCACCACCTTGTCGCTTTTGTTTGATATCTAAAAAGGGGACTTTTATTATATCTTTATACATCTAGAATTTACAATATTCCCCTGTAAACTGACGCATCACTTTAAAGAGCTGCGATGGTTAGAAACCAAACTTGGACGATCTGGAGATGAAAGAACTAAAAAAATAAAAGTAATAGAAAATTATGGATTAAACTTAAAATTACGACTTTGAATTCCGACTTTAAAAATCGATATTCCGGATTTGAATTTAAAATTCCAGTTTTGATCTCAATCGGTTTTAAGTTCAAAATTTGTACGGTGACATTTGACCAATCGGACTCTAAACTTGAATTTTCGATTTTAAACTCGTAATTTTGACCCTAAACTCCTGAGCTTGGAATCCCAATTTTAATCTGGTTTAATCGAGGCTTCCGTTTGGGTTTTTGGCACGTGATGCCAGCCCCTTTGTTGGTACCGGAGATTGCAGTAAAATGAAATAACGAAGTTAACTTGTGCCATCCGTTTTTATAAGAAGGTGAGAATCGTTCTACTGTAATCTTCGGTTGTGTGTATGTTAAATTTGGAGTATATTTTAGCAGTATTGATGAGTTTCCCGTGGGAACGCGTGTTATCTCTATGCCCTTAGCGAAGTTTAATTTAATTAAAAGGTTTACAATTTTATGTAGTCGGGGATATTAACACAAATTCCGTGCGAAAGTTTTTGTCTTTAGTCGACTTGAGGGTTGTGGTAGGTAGTACCAATAAATTTATTCCTGTGTTTATTCTGCTTCGGCTATGTCGCAAGAGTGAATGAAATTTGAAGAAGGGCAAGGTATACATGAATGCCGCAAAGAGTATAGAGAGAGTAAATATGTGGCGGAGAGAGAAAAAAGAAGGCCAGATCCAATGAAGAAGAAATGAAGAATATTGTGACAAAAGGAAGAACCAATCCGCAAATAAGGATAAAATAGAAAGAGCGAAGGGCGGTATTATAACAAAAATACAAAAATCGAGTACGGAGTGGGGGAAAGGAATGGGTGAGAAGAAGAGCATTTGCGAGAGAAAAGTAACGGGGAGAGAAAAAAATGAGGGTGATAACAATTTATAAGAGAGAAAGTATGACAAACAAGAAAGAAAGTAAGCAATATGGTAGGTGAGACTAGAGCAAGTGATTATCTGGTAAGGGGGACGTGGGGAGGGATCAAATACGAACGCTAGAATAGGAAAAAAGCAGAATCCACTCAACACTTTTTTGAATCAACAAAATGTTAACCATATATTTTTGTATTTTTAAAAAATGGCTGACATTTAATTAGGAGGGTGTCATTTGAAATTTAAAAAAATACGACATTTATGGAAGCTCAATCAAAAATGTTCTGTTTTCTAAAGAGAACCTAAATAAATTAATGAAAGTGGAAGAGCTCTTAGCATGTGCCTCAGTTTAAAACTTAACCGTCAGGGCAATTTGGTTTTTCTCACAAAAAATTGAAAAAAGGTCACATTTTGAGGAAAAAAGGGCAGCTAAACGTTTAAAGTTAAGAGTGTTATGGTACATAAAAAAACAAATACTCTTCAAGTACTTTCTAATTCTTCAATAAAATATCGAGTGTTCCTTTTCAAAAAAAGGTAGGTTTGATACGCCACTGGAATACAACACCCCACTGGTGATCATAAATGACAACAATCATGGTACGACACGATTATGACAACATTGTACGCGAGAGTGCTAAATTAGAACTGGTAAAGAAAGTAAAAGAGAAGGAATTATTGCGAGAAACACAGATAGAATAAGCGAAAAGAACGGAAAATGATAGCTCAGGGGAAAATAGACAAAAAACTAAGGACAGAAACTATAGTCGTCGACTTGTTTTAGATCGGCAGGACTGGTAGAAGTAAAAAAAATACGCTATCTTGATTATATTAAGAGGTGCAGTGGACAAAGTACCACAGAAAATAGCAAAGAAAACAGTGTAGAAAGTTGAATTGTTTAATGGAAACTGAGAAAAACAGCTGAAGGAAATGGTGAGAAGAAGGATGACGAGATATTGCTGTAAACGTTGACTTACCCTAATATACTTACCGTTGGAAACTCTGGGAAAAAACTACGAGCAGAGCCACCTACCTTTCAAGTCGAAACTATGGACGTTTCGCGGCATTTTTGAATTGGGATGGTAGTCGGCTAGATGTGGATGGCACGGTGAACTTCTACGTTGTGTAATGTAATGTATGTGTTGGTACGTGAGACATAATCGGGAAGGTAATTAAATAAAAGAACTTTTGGGCGTAAGAAATTACAAGAACAAATAAATATATTACGCACACCACAAGGCCATGCCAGGGAAACCGTCTAGGGGACAAAAACCCCGGCATGAAATAAATCACCTGCAGCAATAAAATGCAAGAGAAACCACACATAAACAAAACATCTCAAATTGTATGATAAAAATCAGATAATCAAATAAAATGCAATTAAACAAGTTCATAAAAACAAAATACACATCATAAATGCAGTGGAAAACATGATAAATCACTTCAGTACAAAAACACATCAAAATATCTGTACGATCAATTGAGATACCACAACTCCTAAAATAATAAATGGCATGTACATAGGAAACATGTAAATGGTGTGGCTCTACTCCAGCCTCCAGTTAACATAAATTAATTTAACACGAAAAGTACATGTGAGAATGCCAATAGCACGTATTCATGTGACAATTCAACTCATGTATAAAAAATCGCATAAGCCGCAGTGAAATTGTCACTTTGACAGCGGCAAAAGTTACCTGCAACTTTTCCAGCGACAAATGCACTAGTGGTTTTTTCACTTATTCATTTTCGAACCAATTATCGCATTATCCTTTCCCATATGACTAGTTTGACGTCTGTCAATAATTGATTAGTTGGTGAATTTCTTGTTCGTTAAATTGTCCTGCCGAATTACACTCGAGGTTTGTATTTAAACCGAGTAAATTTGGGTTGTTGCTATTCAAATCTGTTTCCTTTTAGCAATTGAACTCGAAAAACTGTCAACCTAAAAATGCTCCACCTTCGGTGTCGCATTTTTATTAGTTGACAGTTTTTCTCGTCTAATTGCTAGGCAACAGATTTTCATTACCTTAACAACCCAAATTTACTCGGTAAAATACAAACCTCTTGTGCAATTATAAGTGAAAATCGATTATCGCTCAAGGAGAACATATTTTAAATGGAGGAAAAGTTAATGAGAGGGCCCCTAAATATCTCGCATTGCTAAGATGCTAAGAACTGCAATCCGCACGAGACGAGTAGGCAACAGATACAGCAAGCGATCGAACTGTACTAGAGGTACCTTCTCTACGGAGACAGGTTGAACCACTCGCACACACAAACATCGAAACATCAAATAAGAGAGCCCAAAGTACAGCGAACAATCAAACTGTATTAGGTGCTTCTGTCACGGAATAGTTACGGATTAATCGAACAGAGCAACATCGCATTGATAATCAACTTCTCGTGAATACAGAAATAAATACTTAATAACAAAATTATGGCATAATCACTTGTACAGACACGATTCATCTAAGGGTACTCAAAACAAAAGCATGGAGTACGCCATGAATGGATTGGATATCGGCAGGTTATGCAAAATCACCAAAATGTAATTACTATCATATTGTGGCAAGAAATTCATTGATTAGTAGTTAGTACCAGAAAGAATAAAATGGTTACTTACTACCTGTAATTACACCTTCAAAACAACACAACCAAAATAATCAAGAAAAAAAACCGGGAACGCGTGATGCCTTCCGTCGACCCCCGTCGTCATCTTCTTCCTTCTTCCACGGTTTTTTCCCCTAGCTTCGTTACGAAAATCCTCTAGTATTCGATACCTGCGCAAAACGGTCGATTGGTTATATACAGGGCATATCATCTTTTTGTTTGAGATGTAAAGGTGTGTTGCCTAACCATAAGGGTGGATTATCACAAAAGGAATGGAGCTAAATGAACAAAAATTGAAGATGATGAGATGCGAGGAGGAAAACAACAAGTGAGAAATAGGAAAAAAGAATTGCAAATACTTATATAAAGGAATACAAAAAGGGCATCGATGTATGGAACGGAAATGTGAGAGTGGAATAAATAAAAAAGATATTACAAGTTGGCGTTGGGAAAGGAAAGGAAAGGAAAAAAAGGCAAACTACGTAAAAACGGAAACACTAAACGTAAGATGGTGAGAATAGGAGATGAGAGAAAAAGAATGCTTGTCAACAAGGATCAACACAAAAGGAAAATTGTGGGAACAAATAAAAACTATACTTTAGACGGAAGTTACGGAGGACCAAGAGGACGGAGAAAATTGGATAGAAAATGCCAACCATGATAGTATGCAGGAAATGCCGAATACGTCAATCTTTGCCAACAATGTGCTTAATATTTCGATTCCTTTATCAAACTTTTACTGCGCCTCAGCATTGGCGCCCGAGCTTTGACGGGTTTTATTTTTACTACCCAAAAACAAAATTTGGTACACATATTCTTAAACATAAAAGAAAGAGCTGCAAAACTTTTGGGCAGAATTTCTCCACATGTCAAAGGGAATGTTTTTTTAAAATTTAGTTTTAATTTGGAAGATATCCGCCCTTTGATGGATGCTTTTTTGGTTGAACCAAGAAAGTGGTTGATTATGGAGGTATCGAGAGCATATGCTTATCCCAATAACCGGATTATTCTATAGAATAAATTGACAAGTACAGAATGGTGGCGGAGCGTGTCCCAAATTTTTATTTGTATGTGTAAAAATTATGCAAAAGCCCCGAGGAGGTTTGCTAATATCGCATGACACGTAATAAACGTTATTCCTTTATCAGAATAAGCGCGGTATAAGCTTGATTAGCATACAAACTACTGACATCCCGCCGGTGATATAAAGACATCAACCGAGTTGATCCGCTTTGATTGAACTTGCGCTACCTACATTATATTCTCGACGGGGTTACGCCGTATCATTTTTCTAATCAACGATTACGCCGCGGCCAATATGGGTAAAACATTTGAATTCAATTACTCGAGGGTGAATAATAAAAGAGTGGAAAACGCTCGGCACGTAACCGCAATTACCGATGAAATAAATTAAAGATCAACTCTAAAAATAATGGAATAATAAATTAAATTTGAAAATGGCGGCTAAGACAATGGGAAATGTCAAGAAGCGGTGCTGCCACCTACACGCGTTCAGTAAATGAATTCCGCTTTCGCAAGTACAACGGTGTTAATTGATTTTGATTACACTCTTAATCCGACCTTAGTCTCGCTTGGTTAGCTTTCCGAGCTCTAATTTTCTAGACAATAACATTCGGATAAGCAAACTGTCAGAATTGTTTTCCACGAACCGAACGAATCTACATACCTACCACGCTACGTGATGAAGGCGGTTAAATAAAATAGAGCGTTCGAGCGTGCATTTTTCAAAGCTCGAGGGAAGAATAATTTTCTAAAACTATTAGTTACTTGTAGAACCGATGTTTCAGCGCAAATATGAATCTTCGCTCTTGATGGAACCATTTGTTATACGGGTCGCAGACACGTGTCAAATTTGAAACTGTTTTTCGCGCTTTAATAAAACATCAAGACCTAAAATAGCATCAATCATTCATTCCGTCTGCAGCGAAGTGCAATTCCGTACTTGTACTGTCTGATACTCGAAACTGTTCGGTAAGGGGAACAATTGAATTGAACGGCGACGATTTATTAGGGCATTGTCGATACTACAGCGCGTTATAATCATCCACAGTATTGTTGTACAGGGACAATTATGGCCAGGTCGAACAGATACTGCAAATTACAGCCGCAAAATTAGTTTACGTTTGGATTTCACGAAGATGCATTTAAACGTTGAAAGGGTTAGAATTACCCGGTTATTGGGTCTCTGATGCACACGCATATACACACCATCAGCGTACCATCAATGCCCTAAATTGACTCTTGAACGCATTTTATCACCGGACCCGGACCGGACCAAAACCGATATTTTTCCAGGACCGAAAACCGAACCTAAACTTATTGTTAATTTTTTTCGGTTCTTTTCGGTTTTTTACGGTTCTTAACATGTTATGAGCAGTTGAAGGGCGAATCGGCAAACACGTTTTGAAAATGGATAGAATATTACTCTATGATTGCCATCGGTGGATTATAAATGCCTGTGTCGAAATTGAAGGCAGTACGGATGACTGTGGCGGTAATTTAGCCACTACTGTAAATGTAAATAATAAAAGGAGGGGCGAGCTTTTAGAAAATAAAAATAAAAAACAATACCTATTCATATATAATTGGTTACATAAGTTTTTGAGTATGTTTTCTGTTTTTTATTAATCGTGGTATCGTGGAAAAATAACATAACCTCTTAAGAAATTGAAACTTGGAATGTTACGCACACTTTTACCAACTCAAAAGTAAAAATGTAGAGTAACATAACCTCCATAGAACAACAAATAACCTCACATTCCGACGAGATTATGTTAACTTTGTATTAACTATTAAAATTGTGGAAAATTTAGGGCTTCTCCCGCAAATTTTATTGTTGAAACCGCTTAGTGAAGGTGCCCTCTACTCTCTAACCAGTTTTATTAATTTCATGATCGTACCTGGGAGACATAATGACGTCATTTAACCGTTAGATTCTCTGAAACACGATTCAGTGGTTACATTTACATATTTGTATGTTGGATTTAATGTTTAAACTATAAAATAAACTTGAAATACATTAGTTGAAACTGATGTCTTTTACTGTACCACGTCCAAGGCGCAGATTCTGTGGAATCAGCAAATCCGCAGCACGGTGTCGGCAGATATCATTCTAGATGGGCCAGCATATGAAATGCTTCTTGGTTAGAAATCGGCATTTTAGAAAAGATTACAAATTCAAAAAACTGCACTTTCTGAATGTAAACACAGCAGAATATTTTACAAATTACGGCTGTTATTATTTCATAATGCATCGTGTTTCATTTGTTTAATTTTCCAAGGCCTACCTAAAAGTGTAGGGTGCTTTTCTTTCGCGCCATCGACAAATACCGGAAATACGTCAAATAAGATACAATTTAAGCATTTTTCTTAATTATTTAATTCATCTGATTTTCCCAATATTTGAGGTAAGGAACGAGATTTTGAAAAGCGGTTTTCACTGGCCTCTGTGGATGTTATTTGGCTACTTTTTCATAAAGACAAAGTCATATCATTCCATTTGAATTTTTTGTTTTTTTTTTAGGATTCTGGGTCGTAGTGTCAAAACTAGCCCCCTGGCAGAGAAGGATTCAACTAAATTAACTATATTTACCCAAGGAATGCTCTCTTCAACCACACCAAATCGTTGAAATCGGTCAAACGGTTAAGAAGTTAAAGCAGGTTGTTGAAAAAAAAATTGAACGCCCCCACCATCTTTGTTTTTGAAATAACTGAGTTTTTGTTTTTACGAAAATGAGAGATAAATTGGTTCTCTTTAAAAATATGAAAAAAATTTTTAGTTTATTATGCGAAATTTAAAGAAAATGCAATTTTAAAATTTAAGATGGCATGAAAATATTTTCCAGCGATTCTTCATGACCGATTTACCCAATAATTTTTTTACCCCTAAGTGAACGAACGGTTCTCGAAATATGGCCGAGGAACAGTCTACATGAACCGTAACTGTACGTACGTGAAATGTACGTTCGTAAAACCAGCGCTGTACGTATTATGTATTTGCAATGTACAAAGTTGTGTTATTTGTGAACTAGCCATGTGGTTCAGTTCAATTTCTATTAGACAATAGCGTGATTGTGTACTTAATAACTGTACTCGGGCGTTTGCATTACGATTACTGTGAAGTTTCCGGCGTACCATGTACGTACTTTGTACGTTATTGTTATAGTTTCTGATAGTACACAACTGTACGTACATCAGACGTACACATTTCCCCCACGGTCGTACGTACGTAAAATGGAACAAAAATGTACGTACAGTGGACAATTCGTGCTTCATTATCGATTAGTAGACGATTACTTACATTTCAATTTTTAGCGCATTTTTTAAGAATTACAAAAAATGTGCTATTGTTTGCGTTTTGTCCGTCCGTCCGTCCCGACCCACTTCTGCCGTTTCGAACTACTTCTAGGGGAGTGGTCCTAGAGTCCTGGAATTTTTTGGAGTAGGTAGCCTATACCTTGAAGGTGTGCCAACCGGTCATCAAATTTCGCTGTCTAAAAGGGGGGGCTCCCCTCACGAATTATTTCCTGGGGTACTGTTTTTGTTTGGTGGTGTAAAATTAATTTTATCTCTCATTGTATTCTAATTATAGGTCTCAACGATAGGAACCGTTTTCTACCAACTATTGCCCATCTTTCTGCCCTCTTATCAAAGTACGGGGTGAAGGGGGAGGGGGGGGGAGTGGAAATAGTTTTATCCTTCATGGTACTCTAATAAAGGGTCTCAACGAAAGGAATTAATTTCTACCAACCATAGCCCTCCTCGACCTCTTATCGTGATCGGGTATATTCCCTTGTACCTCAAGAACGGATTCGCTTGTACCTCAAAAACGGATTGTCGGAAGAGGGTATTCACAAAGGGCGATTGAGACGCCTGCAAGGAATATCTTTATGAATTAGATATACCTTTATCATGATCTGATTTTGCATTACTATACAGTGTGATTGATTTTTCGTGTCCAAGCGTGTATTTCTTTTATTATTGGAGATAGGAAAATAGTGTAATAAAAAAAATTACTTTACCTTTAATTCCTGATAAAGGTACATATTAAAAAAAACCAGTGATATAAAAAACCAATTCATTCATTTAATAGAACCGAGAATAGAACGGTTACTTTTTTCTGTAATATTTTTAAAGAGCTTGAAACTTTCTTTACAATGATATCTAATACGTTATCATTACCTTAGAAATTATAGCTGAATCGCAGTAACTGTAGATATTTAAACAAAAACAAGAGTTTTCCACTTGTCATGTCTGTCACAAAATCATTTTAGTAAACAATATAACTTATAGGAACCACAATGCAACAAAACAATAAAAAAATTTTGAGAGGTGTAATGTAATGATGTAGTGATAATATTTACCTAGGAAACAAGTAAAATGTGTTTAAATTTGCCTTAAGATATAATAATTATTCCTGTAACTGCTTTTCTTCGCTTCCTGTTGTAAATGATATGTTTTTGTTTAAATTTTCACCGCTACTGCGATTGGTTCTAAACACACTACTGTAGCTTTAATTTCTAAAGTACGACTAAGGTTCAAGCTCTTTAAAAATATTTGTTTGTTAAGCTATTTTGTTTTTGTATCTCTTGTTTTTTTTTGAACATATTCTAGCAGTTTAGCGTTTCGAAATTAACTTTTGGGTAAGCGGCTAACTTTTTCGTTAGCGGTGCCCACCACTGGTGGTGTAACAGCGACACCAGTGTCAAGGAAAAGCACGATTGAGGTTAAAATGAAGTTTCGGTGATTAATAGTTTTCGAGAAATTTTGAATTTTGATTAAGAGATCATTTTGTTGTAATACAATATTAAAGATTGTAATTACGCGTGTTTCACTCTGTGAAAGACTATACGTATAACGACAGAATTTCCGAATTTTATTAGCAATTTTTAAAACATTACATAATATACAGGCTGATTCAAATTCGAGAGCCACCATAGGGATCTCTGAAACTGTAAGAGATAGGTAGGTAGTTTAAATTTGGCAACGTTGCGGATTTTGATGCTTAATAAAATGGTGTTTTGAAACTGAAAAAATTCCTACTACTTTTGAGGAAAAAACGAAATTTTTCAAAATCGTTTTTATTTTTTAACAAAGTATTTAAATATATTTCAAAATAAGTGACACATCATTCTGCCCACTTTTTTTCCCTTTAGATGTTAGTTTTAAATTTTAGGTCTGACGTTTCGCCTCTGATAACCATCATCAACTTTGTTTTTTCTTATGGAAGTCAATTTTACTTTTTGTATTATTTGGTAGAGCATTTTTTTTTAATTTCAAAAATGTAACACTATTTTTTAATAAGAAATTGCGCTATTAATTCGTAAAAACGCAAGAAACTACGAACATACACTTACCCAAGACAAAGTTTTTAATAATATTTAAAAAATAGTGATGTTTAAGTTTTTGAAATCACAAAAAAATACTCTTATCAAATGACACAAAAAGTAAAGAATTCCAAGAAAAATAAAGTTGAAGATGGTTAACCGGAGACAAAACCTCAGACTTAAAATTTAACACTAGCATCCTGTAGAGGAGAAAAAACTGGCCATAATAATGTGTCATTTACTTTGAAATATCTGTTTAAATAACTTCGGTAAAAAATAAAAACGATTTTGCAAAATTTCGTTTTTTTTTGCAGGATATCTCCGATAGTCGGAATTTTTTCAAAAAAGCATTTTGTTAAGCATCATAATACGCAACTTTAGCCCTTTGAATCAGCCTGTGTGCTACCAAGCCAACAGACAATGAAAAACGTATATAAAAATAGACGTATGATATACGTTTACACCCTAGTTCTAACCTATGTAAAGAGAAATTTGCGGTGACAGACGTTTACTAATTATCGCACAAAATCTGTCGGTATCTCTCGGTCTATAAGTATAGTTCAATGAACTGGTTACACTGGTTACAGTTTTGTCGGGGGTTCCGCAAGGTTCTAACCTTAGTCCCGTACAAGTACAAGTTCAAAGAATTATTAGAGAATCTATAAATCAAACATACAATCGGCATTTGATATGACAGACTGTTCAGTGGTAATAAAATAATCAGCAATGGATCATCAATCTTAATTGAATGTCACCGACTGTTAGCAAATGGGCGAATTCATCATTGTCTGAAGGTTCACCCGCTTTCCATCCCGAACGTACTGCCTGGAAGATACGGCCGTTATGTAAATAATTCAATTACATTTTGATTTAGCACTTACACGTGCACTTTATTAACGCTTATTTATAGTTAATCTAAAATCTTTTGTGTGCAGCTTAATGGAAATAATGCATTACTTATATCTCGGATACGTAAATCAGGGAGGAAAAAAAACGCAAAGGGGGCATGCACCCGACTGCAATACCGTTAAGTGTTTGCGCACACAATCACGACTTAATTTTCTATACAATTCGAATAAAAAAAGCTCGAAACGTTTCGATTTACCCAGGAGATTAGAAACTCGTAACGCCTTTTTAACTTATTGTCAATATCGAACGGCGTGCCGCCTCCGACGAAATCTTTTTAATATAAGAAAGTCGAAAAGTTATACGAGTTACGACTCAAAGGAAATAAATACATCGAATTTGAAATTCGAAGGGAGGTAGCACGATATAATGTAACTTAGATAGGGGCATAAAAGGCGCATTCGCACCTTTCCGATATTGCAAGTTTCGCGTTATTGTTATGCTTCTATAAGCACTCGAAGTCCAAAGTGCTCCCCATTGACAGATTTTGGGTATCAAAATCACTTCGATGCGAAACGCGACAGTTATCGCCGGCCATTCTACCGAATTAAATTGCTGTTCGACAACGTCGCAAATTTTACCCCCTTTTTTATATCGTGCCGCGATTTCAAATTAATTTTTAAGCTTTTCTCCGCGATCGAATTACGATATGGGGTTTTTAAAGTCGAATTTGTAAACTTTTTGCAATTTCTGCAAGGATTTCGATTCAATTTTATGGATACCTTAAAAGCATAAAGGGGAGATTGGTTTGAAACTTGCGATATATATATTTTTACCGGTTCGCTTTCTCGAGTCTATGGATCGGAGCCAAAGTTGTTGTTTAAAGACGTATTTCAATTTGAGGAGAACGCGACCGTGCTAATCCACAAACAGCGCGCGAGTATTTTCGTTTGATTATTATTTCTGGAGGCCACTCGGCACTTCCTCTAATTTTTCACTTTTAAAATAGCTGATGCGGGAAGTTTCTGTTTTAGTCTTTGCGGGTATTTTAAGATCTCTAGAAGTACGATCCATTGAACAAGGTTTCGATAAAGTAACTTTTAGTAGACAATAAAGTTTCAGTTTCCAGCATTCAGCATTGTCTAGTCTTTCGAGTCAGAGATAGTGAACTGAATATAAACTTTATACTATACACTGTATTGGCTTATTTAACTATTAAAGGTAGGTTTAGATTAGAGTAAAACATCGCGAGATAATTGTACGGTGCAAATCATTGATGTCGAAGTACCCACCCTCTGTGAAAACCGCCGTGTTTTCAGAAATAGTGTTGTATTCAGGGTAAGTTTAAATCTCGTTTGAGAACACCATCACTGTCTTCATTGTGCACACGTAACGGATAAGAGAGAGAGAAGTAAGATCCATGGTTATACAAATACAAATATTATTTTTTATTTATTGTATTTATTTTTTTTTTAATTTAAAATATATGTATGAATTTAACAAACAGTTACAACATTAACATATTGCAAATAAAATTTTTTAAAAAACATTAAAAAAAAATAAAATAAAATTTAAAAAAAAATTTACCGTATACTTAAAATATGCAAATTTCATTAAATGCTGTCTGTTGCGGTAAAGTGCCTAAAATACAAGCCGCATTTCCCTGCTGAACAGCTAAACTAAATCTTTGTTTTAAAAATTCAAAACAACGTTTCTCTTGTTTTTTCAAAAATTGTTTACCAATTTCTGAAGTAATTTTTTTTGCGCCAAGCGTCTAGTAGACTACTATATTTTAGCATCTTTTTTTCTTCTGCGGATTCTGCGACGGATCTAGCAGCTGACGTCGATGAAACAATGTTGCTTTGGCTAACAGTATCTACACATGTTACGTCCCATATTAATTGTCGCTCGTTTTTCCATGGTCCGTATGTCATTCCATCTTTATTTATTTTTATTTATTTATGTGTTTATTTCATTTATTGTATTTATTGTATTTATTGTATTTATTGTATTTATTGTATTTATTGTATTTATTGTATTTATTGTATTTATTGTATTTATTGTATTTATTGTATTTATTGTGTTTATATGTATTCATTGTATTTATTGCACTTACCAGAGACCCTTCCGCTTCCACGCCACTGCGCCACATAGGACGTTTGGGGTTGTCGTTTGCACTATGTACTAGAATGAGCTGAGATGGCGTACCTATGTATTTTTTATTTATTTGCGTGTTAACATTTTCTATTTCTTTGTATTCAGTATATCACGTATATGCTCATTTACTTTTCTAATAAGCTTTCAATAATAGGTTCGGATAATTAGAGAGAAAGTAATTTTTGAGTTATGCTTAGAGGGGTACATTTTTGAAGGGCAAGGGTGATGCCTAAACAAGCTCGCGAAAACAGCATTTCGAGCATTTACGGCGGCATTAAAAGCTTCCTTTTTCAAATCGATCCACCTTAGGGCCACAAATTATATAATAAAAATAATTCCGGAAAAATTAGCTTAAAAAAATAAAAATTTGAGAGTATAAAATTTTCTTTGGCCTAAATTTTAGGTTAGTAACAACATATCGAGATGAGGTTTTCGCGAGCTTGTTTAGGCATTATTTAACTACTTTTTCATGAAATAAAAAACCAACGCATTTAATTTTTTTGAGAAAATTAACCATTTCTGTCGGAATGACGAAAAAAGTCCTCAAGCGGCGATATGTGAAACTAACAAAACTTCAAATATTATAATATTTGTAGCCGAAGAATAATTCTTTACAATTAACCCGAGTTTGTTAAAATCCGTTCAGCCGTTTCGAAGATACAGGGTGTTCTTTACGGATACCTTTACCCCCGACCACTTCATTTTTAGAGATACAGCATTAATTGTCAAACAAAACAGGTTCAGATTATCGTCGACTTCAAAAACCGAACATTTTTTGTTAAGTTAATATAGCGGAATTCTCAGAAACATCACTTTTTTAGATTACGCCCCCTAGCGGCCATTTCAGAAACTTAAAAATATTTTCCAGGTTTTTCTCGTGGCCGTTTTAGTAATAACTTTTTTTACCGCAAGCCTCTACGATAGACATGTTCTCAGATACAGTACCTCGCATTCTTATTTGGCCACCGTGTATATAAAAATTTACGTAGAATCTAAAAATAAAGAAGTATATAGGTTAAGACGAGAGTGACTTTCGGGATAGGACCGTGGCAACGTTGAACGAAACGTTTCGTCCACTTTTGTAAGGGGCTTTATCATGGAAAGAAACAAAAACAACAATCAAAAATATCCAATCGGCCAACGGGAACACTACGCACTACTCTACTAAGCTGCACACGTTGAAACACTGAAAGAGGGAAGGCTAAACCTAGGTATTTAACCCTATTTCGTCAGGAGAAATTCACGAAAGTGACACGATCTTATCCTGTTTCAGCCATGATCAGCCATTATTAGCAGGTTTTATTTCCTATGGTAATTTAAAACGAGTATTGGAACTCAAAGGTCATGCGCACATTGCAATTAACAATGGATTACAGTCTACAGATTCAGGAAATTCGAATACGGCCAATTAAGTCAGTAAAATTAACAGTAGCTAAATAAATGGGTTGCAGATCCCGTCCGATTGAGCTGTACCTTATCTCAAAAGAAGCGCTCTTAATTAATTTGAATTTTGACAACGCTCTCGTATTTTTCCGATGTCGGGAAAAGGCGTAATTAAAAACGTTTTAATTTGTGTGAACGTATCGAAGGTATAAGCGTACGAAATGGGAATGCCAGTTGTACCTACCCGAAATGGCCGCAGTTAGATAAATAGAAAACGCACTATGAAATAGGATCTGTTTGCCTTTTGCATCTTCGCGAGAATTAATTTCAAAAGCAAAAAAATTACGGAAAATGACGGTACTTACAGAACTCACTTGAGATGGTAAAAATGCAAAAGATGATCCAACTTACGGCAATTACAAACTGCAAAAGATACCCACAAAATCAGGCGTTTACCGAATTTGGTGGAAGTGGAACAGGGATAACGGTATTTACGACTGTAATTAATTATCCGGCCTGCAATAAACGGAAAAATATAAGATGGACATCGGACTTCCCGTTTTTTAAGCGTGCTCATTTTGAGAGAACTTGCTGTGCGCTTTAAGTTTTGTTTTCGCATTCACTGCCGTTCTCCATTCGAGTTATCTAGAGCTTACCATCGTCGATCGCATCCTGTCAAGAAGCAATAGAGACCGAAAACTTCTGGTGGCGCCCGAAGCATTCCCATTCCGCCGTAGTTCCTCCGTGTTCCCCTGACTATCGTCACCAGCTACAGATTTTGACTGTAAAATTACAGTAGTATAGGGGCCTCTATGGGCACCCCCACTCCTCCTCCTTTAAGCCCCGCCCGTGGTTCCCTATTGGTTTACGTATACCCCGCCCATCTCCCACTCCTTTAGAACGTGAACCTGACGTGAACGTGAACCTAACGCTAACTTGAACGTGAACCTAGCGCTATCGTGAACGTGAACCTAACGCTAACGTGAACGTGAACCTAACGCGAACGTGAACCCGAACGTCAACCTAATGTGAACGTTCACGTTCGCGTTAGGTTCATGCTCACATTAGGTTCACGTTCGCGTTAGGTTCTCGTTAGGTTGACGTTCGGGTTCACGTTCACGTTCGCGTTAGATTAAAGTTCACGTTAGCGTTAGGTTCACGTTCACGTTAGCGTTAGGATCACGTTCGCGTTAGATTAAAGTTCACGTTAGAGTTAGGTTCACGTTGAGTTCACTTTCTAAAGGAGTGGGAGATGGGCGGGGATACGTCAACCAATAGGAAGCCAGGGGGCGGCGCTTAAAGGAGGAGTGGGGGGTGCCCATAGAGGCCCCTATACTACTAATTACAACTGGATTTTCCTTTTTCTTACTTTTATTAAATTTCATTTTTGTAATTATACCGCTTCTTTTTAGCGCATTTTTTAAGAATTAAAAAAAAATGTTTCGCTGTCTAGAAGGGGCCCCCCAAAAAATAATTTTATCTCTCATTGTATTCTAATTAAAGGTCTTACCGAAAGGAACCGTTTTCTACCAACTACTGCCCTCCTTTCTGTTCTCTTATCAAAGCACGCGGTGGAAGGGGGGGGGGGAGTGGAACTACTTTTATCCTTCATGGTACTCAAATGAAAGGTCTTAACGAAAGGAATTAACTTCTACCAACAATAGCCCTCCTCGTCGACCTCTTATTGTGATCGGGTATATTCCCTTATACTCAAGAACGGATTGTCGGAAAAGGGTACTCACAAAGGGCGACTGAGACGTCTGCAAGAAATATATCCATTGGTGATGTCAAAACAAAAGCTATTTCGGTTAAAAAATTGCGCTTTATCTGCACAAGGGTTGTGCACAATTTATACTTGTTTCTTTTATGTAAAGGAGAACCGAAGCTACCGTTGGTGCGCGAGTTTCCGGCGAAAGTTCGCAAATTTCAGTAGGATCGCGTCACGCAGGTTTTCTCATGTTTAATATATTCGAAAGATTTGCCTTTCTTAAAAGATGCTACTGTTAAAATGTCAGCAAGATCGGTCCATAAATAACAAAGCTACCTTTGTACATGCGCAGTATATGACCTACCGGTCTGAAAATTAATAGCCTACAAAAATGTACGCAATTTGTCACATTAGATTTTGACAACAACTACAACAACAACGGACTTTTTTCTGTGATGAGAACAGTACTTTAGCTAGCCACATATGGGATGCGGAACAGTAAAAATGGAAACAAATGAAATACTATCTTTCAAGGCACTTCTGAAACAAAAAAATGAAAAATATTTACAAGTCCTCTTCCACACATGTTTCAATAATCTGTTAATGATAGAATAACTTCGTAGATCTATGGCTAAGAGTCCCTAATTGCCTTTTTTATTAGGGGATTTTTTTTCTTTCCGTCTGTCCGTCTAACTCGAGATCGAAAAATGACAGCGATGTCAAACCTTCGCCAATCGATTTCTACGAGTTCACAAATAAGTGCTACTGAATACGAGCTGGATCAAAAGTCTGGTTTTCGAATCAGAAAACGTAATAATTTATACTGAAACTGCGGTTCGCGTCTCTTATTTAAAAATTAAGGTTTAAGGTAAGGTAAGGTTTAAAAATTAAGGCAATAAGGTTTAATATCGACGATCACGTACTTTTTCAAATTGTTTAGTGGTAAAATATCCCCGTAGATCCATGCTTTACGGTACCCAAGTGTCTTATTGTTTAATTCGGATCTCAGACTTCCTCATGCATTATGATCGTAATTAACGCAGTCCACAGATGTAATAAAAACGACAAATGTAAATGGTAAAGAAACGTTATTAAATTCGCATTACACAAAAATGTTAATGCAGCCGTTCTTTGATGCAATGCGTAATGTGTACGTAGATTTGGTTATAAAAATAACTCACTTCCACACTTTTCACATTGTCGCTGAATCACTTCGTTATACGAGGTTGTTGTTTTAATGGCTGTAATTACTATAATTAGTGTCAGTCGTTGGTACGATCAATTAGTGGCAATGTAGAAGTAATTACCATAACATACTCATGGAATGATTGATGAGAGCCAGGCTGGGACTTCAAAGCACGCCGCCTTCGAGTGACATCTCGTGCGAAATATACATCTCGTGTTACCCACAACGCTCCAATTTTTGGATGCCATTACAATAATGGACACAGTCGATGCATTTGCAATTGAGACAAGCACCGCTGGCTATTTTTTTTATTTAATGCAGTACTCACAGAGCGTGTATAACACGAAGCGGAGCTGTCCGATTTAATTTCAAACATCTCCCCGTGTCTGAATTAATGTGCAGAACAATGCGTCCGCACCGGTTCGCAATAAAACTAGAAGCCATTTTGTGTAAAATATATTCAAAAGGAAATTTAAAACGTTTTCATTGTAGTTTACGTATAGTTACGTCCTCATCTTAAAATAGGAAACGGAATATCGCCGCGGGAGAGAGAATCCACTGAAGGAATATATTAATATTTTATTATTGCCTCAGACGAGTTCTGGAAGACACCGAGACTACCTACCTGTACCAAAACTTTGTATGTCACGGGAGTCCGCTTTATTTGTATTCCATCCGAAAAATCTACGTAGTTTCGTTTAATTAGATTTAAATCTAAAATCGATAGGGGTGTTTTTTTGAAATGGTTCGGCACACGTCGTTAATCGAAATTTAATAACTAAAAACGGTGCGTGCCGATTTCTAATTTTATGTACATAAAATACCTAATTCGACGTTGTTTAATATTTCATATTAATAGTCAGTCGAACTTTGCGCGGAAGCGAATACGTAAATGTGACAACTTCGGAGGAAATGCCACATAAAAATTATTTTGACTTACTGGCACAATTAAATAATCATAAAAAGTTGATTTAGGGATCTCATTAAAGTCTGAGGTAGATTTGGTTTGGGATTCGTTTTCAGGTGACCATTTACATTGATAGAATTTACGGAAAGGTTGTGCTCAAGTTGTTGGATAAGACTCGTTTTGTTAAAAAAACACCTGTAATAATTAGATTTTTCTGCACCTTTGATTCTCAAAAAGCACTCAAGTACCAATTAACAAGATACGAAGAATCGCACACGATTTTCAGGAGGGGAATAGTTGCCATTCAGGTCGAATTCGGAAACCAGACTTTTAATTCGGCTCATATTCAATAGAACTGATGATCCTTGAACTCGTAGAAATCGATTGGCGAAAGTTTGATATCGCTGTTCCTTTACGTTCTCGAGTTAGACGAGGAACAGACAGACGGACAAAATCATCACATAAGGGGAATTTGGAAACAGTATCGCGCAAATTTACTACTTCAGTGACTCACCCAGACCTTTGGTGTAGGTGTATCCTTCTTCTTTCGGTTCTTCTTTTATTACTTTCTCCGACCCAGTTTTTTGTTTCAGCAATCCACTTTTCATTGCTTCCGTATTCTTAATCCCTACCACTTTGTTTGTCCCATTCTTTCCTCTTCCATGATTCTCTTATTTTTCACTTATCCCTCATCCTTCTTTCACTCCATTTTTACTTTGAGATCTTACAACTATACCTATCTTACATAATGACGCTTTGAACTGTAACGGAAGTTACAATTGTTGAAGATATTGGTGGATCTACTTGTTAAATTTATTTCTCTTGCAACTTCTTCTCCTCTTCCTTTGTTGTGAACACGTTTGGACCTACCTACCTATGAAAGAAGTGGAGATGGAACAAGCGAAAGAGGGAGTATAGAGAAATGACTGAAAGAAAAGGTACAAGTGGAGGATACAGTAAATAAGGCGAAAATAATTGAAGTATGAAACAATAACAAAATAATCGCGAAGTTAACATGCAAAGAGAAGAAGGAAATTATTAAGAATAAGCGAAAGTTGAAGATGAGCAAGAAGACGAGTTAATTTTTTGGGAAAGAAGCGTACAGAGGATATGACGGGTAGAGAAAGAAGAAAGGGGAAGGCAGTTGTAAGGAATTAATTGTGGAAGACGAGGAGTAATGAAATCCAAGATTGATGGAAACAGATAATGAGAACAGGAGAGTAGGTACTGTGAGGGAAGCAATTAAACTATGTAGGGTGACAACAATTCAAGAAGAAACTAGAGCGGAAGAGAGGGATGAACATTATGAGATTTTGTAAGAAAATTAATATTTTAGAATTTCAACTCCGTTAATTAATTACTAAGAAATTTTAGTTCCCCAATGTAAGTTTAAAACGAGCATTAGAGCTGCAAGATCGTGCAGTTTAGTTCATGGCAGACCTTTTACAATTGACCCGAAATTCCAGGAAATAATGGGCTACCGAATTTGGAAATTTTAATCCGGCCATTTCGTTAATTATAATTAACCGTAGTTAACTGAGTTGCAGCAAACCTTGTCTGATTGAATTAGATCTTGTGGCATTGGAAGCGCGCTTAATTAAGCTAAATTTTAAGCCCAAATATAGATTTTTATATTTATGGCAGGCCGCACAATTAAATAAAGAAGTTTTTTGTACGTTATTATTTGAATACGCTGTGTCGGCAGAAAAACCGTCAATCCCCCGATGAAATGGTCGAAGTTTACGAGGTAAAGCCGTTGTTTAGAATGGATCTTTTTATCTTTGGTGTTTAACCGAAACGTAGGACCTTTTTGACATTTTCGCTGTACTCACGTACATTTTGCACTTTTTTCCATTACCCTGCCGATTAATTTAAAGGTAAGTGTTTGTTTTGCTTTTCCTGTATTTGATTTCCCGTAACTACCGCTAATTAATTTATGCTTTGTTGCTTGCGCTCCAGCTAGGGCAATCATACGTGTCTGTGTGCCGTAATTTTTTGATTTGGTTGCTTCCCTGGACGTTACCGCCTGCAGAAACGGTTCCTTTAACTGAATAGCTGTGGCTACCGATGGTGCTAAACCTCCGAATCCGAAATCGCCGACCTTCCTGGTGGTGCGTCCGTCCGTTCCGACATCACATCCAGGTTGCCGCCGACTTTCGCCCGTTGGTGTGATTTAATTCCAATTATTTGTCAATTTATTTATTTTTCTTTTACTTAACTTTTAATTATGATTCCACTAATTATAGTATTCAATTTTCATGCCTTTTATGCGCCGAACGTTGTCGCACAATAATAAGGGTAAAAGAACAATTAGGGATTGGAAGAAACAAATAGAAGATGCGAAAGTTATGCAAGAATAAAGGTGGAGGTGCAGGGAAAAAAATGAAAGTTTTTGGTGTAAAAAAACCCAAAACTCCCCCATAAGGTTCAATAAAGAATAAAAATTGGGATGCCTAACGTAAAGCAACCATTCGTCCCAACATTTATTCTTTAAACAACATTATGGGGGACATTTGTTGCATCACAAACGTACTATTTCGAGACCAACAACCATGAATCACCTTCAAAGAATAACGGTGATACCGATTTACAATAGAGAAATAAAGAAATAGAAAATATAATAAGAGGGAGGAAATAGTGAGGGGAGAATAAATATCAATAGAAAAGGGGAACCAAAAAATTAATTATTTTTGAATTTTAATTAATCAAAATTTCAGAAAAATCGCTCCTTAAATAAGCAAGTTAGGAAACGGATATTTATTCGACATTATCTTTTGGGCCACCCTACGCGTGAAAACCTACTAAATAAAAAAAAGCAGCTTTCTACGAGGTCTGAGTGGTCAGATCTCAAACCCACAGACGGACGGAATTCACGCAAATATGTGCTGTGTTTTTCATGAAAAGTACACTCAAAAAGAAACAAGTACAAATTGTGCACAACCCTTGTGCGGGTAAAGCGCATTTTTTTTTAAATAACCCTACGAAATTTCTTCCATAAATAAGAAAGTTGGCACTGCGCATGCGCAAAACGAAATTTTGAAAGTGGCGTTAAATTTGGTTTTATTCCAAGTGGCTATGTATCAAATTTTATTGAAATGCCCAATGGTTATATTTCTTCCAAACGTCTCAATCGCCCTTTGTAGGTACTTTCCTTTGACAATTCACTTTTAAGATATAAGGAATTATAACCGATCACGACAAGGGATCGAGGAGGAAGACTATGGTTAGTATAAATTAATTCCTTTCGTTGAGACCTTTCATTAGAGTACCATGAAGGATAAAACTACTTCCCTCTGCCCGTACTTTGATAAGAGGACAAAAGAAGGGCAGTAGTTTGTAGAAAACTGTTCCTTTCGTTGAGACCTTTAATTAGAATACAATGAGAGATAAAATTAATTTTTAATCCCCCCCCTCCCTCAGACCCCGTCGCTCACTGATCTCGAAAAAGAAGTCACACGGGAAAGTTATAGTTTGTACAAACCAATTTATTTCGATGAAACCTTTAGAATTTTTTGTCTGCCGTTTAAGAAGAATTTTTGAGAAGTTTAAGAAGTTTGTCGTCGTCCTGTTTTTTTTTTTTATTTTGCGGAAACACGGAAGTTTTGAATTTGTGGGTACCCGAAGAGAGAAGACGTCGGTGTTTGAGTGTTTGGTTTGCGTGATTGTGTACGGATACCTCTTTTTATCGGAGTACGTTATTCGGACTAATTTTAAAAGTAAGTAGTAGTTAGTGGTTTGTTTTGTCTTGTTTTGTTTGTAATGTTTGAGTAATTTGTGTTTTTTTTTTGTGTGTCATTTATCTGTTTAAAATTGTAACAATTTGTAAAACAGAAATTTACGCAATTTTTTTGTCTGAAATTAAACCAGTCATTGCAATCCAGGTTTTGTTTATTAGAGTCAAAGAGAGGTAATTGTCGGCGTCTCTTACTTTGTTTCAAGTTTATTAAATCTGGGGGTAAAGTTTCATATTGGAATTTAAGGGAGGTATTAGCCACCGACCTGGCGAGGTTGCTACCCCTTGTCCGGACGAAGAAAAGGGGTGGTCGGACTCATTTTACGGGCCCTGAGATTTGTGTTTTTAAGAGTTTGTGTGGGATTGAGCTAGTAAGGGTAAGTTGTGTGGATATCTTTCAGGCTTAGGAAGTTTACACAACAGGTATATATATGATATTTTATTTAATTGCTTCCATAAATAAGAAAGTTGGCACTGCACATCCTACACAAAACCAAATTTGGAAAATGGCGCTACATTTGCTTTTATTCCAAGTGGCTATGTATCAAATTTCATTTGAATGCCTCCATAAATAAGGAAGTTGGCACTGCGCATGCGCAAAACCAAATTTTGAAACTGGCGTTATATTTGCTTTTATTCCAATGCTTATGTATCAAATTTCGTTTTTCGTCGACCTCTCGATAACAATATAAATTACTCCTTAGTGACGAGTACAATGATGAAGCTTATTAATCGTTAGCAACCATTAATGGTTAGCAACCAACCATTATACGTTAGCAACCATTAATCGTTAGCAACCATTTATACATAACAACCATTTTATTAAAGGGAAATGACAATTATATAACAATTCACTTTCGGCAACAGCTGAGAACTTCCATCCATCTAACCATTTTAATCTCGGTTTTAATGTAGTGAGATCAGCAGCCAGTATGGTCGCCAAACGATCTCAGCAAAGCATATCCTGATGTATGTATGTGTAGCTCCTCGGATAAGGTATTGTTACGGTATTCAGTTACTTTACCTTCAACATTGAGTACGTCGACCACAGGGATGAACATTTCCATATCTTTCACTGTTAATACACGTACTTTAGTACAGTTGCAAAAGAATTAATTACATTCTAATTTCACATACCTTTTCAAGGTAAAATGTCAACGTGACATTTTCGGAAATATCTCCTTACAAATTCATTGGATTCCATCAATTGCCGAACTGATCGAAACCGTTCTAATAAGTTTCTTTTGATTTGAGTGGATATAATGAATCGTCTCCGCAGCAGAGCAAGCAACACAATCTTCCACTGCGATTACGAGGACTGACGGTACAGCATAAAACAACACATTACTATAGCAACGACAATAGCTGTAATTTAGTGAAAAATCGTCGGAGCTCATCATAATTTCGTTTGTAATTTCTTGTAGTAGTAATTATCTACCCCAGTGAAGTCGACGAAAAAACGTTGTATGCAATTCATGTATAAATCGGCGATTATTGGTTCGTTCGAATTTATCTCACTCACCAATAAAACGCCTCATTTATACACTCATTGCATAAATAACTATTAAATACCTTCATAAATAAAAAAGTTTGCAATTCGGTTTATAAATGGTCGAGATGCGAAAAGGGCACTGTGAATGTTGATCGATTAGGCTCAATTTTTGGAATTGCGTTTTCTATGGTTAAAGCTATAAGCATATTGAATTTCATGCAATTCGGTTCATAACTCAAAAGGGCCTACTTTATTGTGTGGTCTACATTGCCAATTCACGAACTCCGATCTACAATCTTGTGCTAACGGACGGACAGACACCGCAAAATTAAAAACTCGCTAGGAACTCGTAAATAAGAAAGTTGATAATTCGCAGCCTGCGCATACGAACAATAATCGTAGAGATTTTTCTTGGCTCAGGTGCCAGAGCTATAAGCTACCGAATTTAAAAAGAACGAACTAAATATATTGAAAACTGTAGAAGTCTAGCAACTCGAAATTTGGTAACGGCATAAAATCAAGCCCTGCCGTAATCCGTATACCTACCTACGTTCCACAAAAAGTGCACGCAAAGAAAGAAGAAACGCGCTCTTTTATACAAAACTTTATACAAAATTAAAAGTCAGATTTCGTTCGTAACAATTGTCTCTTGAATCGAGGCATTTACAGAACAACAACACGTAATAACTCCCCCCCCCCCCCCCCAATCGTCCTGAAACATTCATTTTCATGCTTACTTTCAGGAAATTTCAGACCAGACCATGTAATCAAAACATAAATAAAAATTTACCAAACATTACACCAAAAATGAGTGCGATTTCAAACAATAATACATGATTCTACATTGAAGTTAAATCAAGTCAATTGCAAAAAGAAAGATGAAAAATTGTAAAAAAAAAACATAAAACGTTGCATACAAAACACAAATCAATTATACTATGTATAAATAACAACATTTACGTAGCGATCCTTTAGTGACCGCCATTACTAATAAGATGCCAAACGTAACCAGCGTTTGGTGCTCTCCAGATGGCGCAGACAGCTTTTCCCTTCTAAAAAGTCGCGCGGTTGCCCGCTTTCAAACAATGTGTACATCATCGTAGGTTGTATATACAGGATGGGACCTCTCAGTGCGCACAGTTATTTATTTTTTATCAGTCATTTGTATCATGAACTTCCATTAAACATGCTACAATTTGCTTATGTAACAAGCGAACACTTTCTAGAAAAATTCCGGAACGTTATCGAAAATTCCCGAATGCCTGCGAAGTCGGCACATCGCATTTCCCGGAAAAAACGCGTCATATCCGCTTTCGTTCCTTATCGCCGGTGACTATATAATAATTTATGGTTCCCGATGGAGGGCCCGATGTTTGGAATACTCTTTACAATATCAACAATAATTTTCGTCATAGCAAATGAAATTAATTTTTCGGGGGTAAATACACAAGATCTTCATTTTTTATCGCGTAATTTTGTTTTTACCCGAAAGTTTTGTTGAGTTAGAAATTCGAGATCAAAAGCGTGATAAAAGATCGAGAGATCGAAAGTGAATTAAAAATAAAATTGTTTAAAATCAAGATCGAGTGTATTTTAGACAGATTAATACAAGACAGTAAATTTCACCAAACACTTTGCATTCCTGCGTGCATTTTTATCGCTGATCTTAATCGATATAAAAACCAATCACAACACTTGGCTCTAAATACCAATAGTTTAAGTTTAACCTCAGTTAACAAATAAATATGAAGATTAATTAAAAATCATAAAAGTGCTGCGTATTCTCTGTGGTCTATGGTATTATATAGAGGAAAGTTCAATTAAAATGTAAAATACTAAACCGACTAACCTGTAGTTCTAATCTAAGTAAATACGAAAGAGATTGTTTGGCTTATTTTATCTCTAAAAGTTCATATTGACGCAGGTCCGCAAACTCTGCGTTTCCGGTCTACAGTAGGGTGTTAATGTATCAGTATCAATTTTGCCTTTATTTTTGAGTGGGCGGGGTTTCAGCCAAGGCTGCTCTACAAACCCATATAATAGCTCCTCCACTTTTTGAGATATACAAGAAATACAAGTTACGCTGAAGAGCTTACATCATCGGTCATGTCACATGAGAATGATAATGAGAATCTATACAGGGTCAATTGTTTTTTCAGAGATAATTTTCTAATTTGTAAAGTGTACGGTGAAATCCCTGTAGATCAGTAACGACGAATCGTATGTTTATATGAACTTTTAGTCATACAATAAGCCAAAGAATTAGCCCCTTTCATATTTAAGAACAGCCTGTATATCGATTTCAAGGAGGACAAATCGAATTGAAGAATCGAACACTGAACTTTCGGGGCTTTGAAATAAAAATGACACAAATTGATAGAAAATGGAAACTTGCAATCAGGGCTTTCTGATATACCTATCGATGTGTTGAAGTGAACAAATATGGTAGTACCTAGGTATTGTCAGTAACAATGCGAAAAAAGACTGTTTGGACAAAAACGTAAAAGTATCTCTTCTCTTGTGGAGGCTTTTATTGGGGCCGTAGCCCCGCCTGTCCTCTCCCAAATGCGGCCATGTGTAAGCTAGTTTGTCTGATTCCAAATTTCTAACAATGCACATCTAATTTTCATAAACAAAATTATTTACTTAAGTACCTATGTCTAATTTTGTACCTTGTAGTAATTCAAGTAGGTAAGTATATGTACACCATTCGTTTAATCCTATACACCCCTTAAAAATAAATAAATACAAATAACTTGTTAATACTATAATATTACTTATAAGATGTGAACAAAAAATCTTGGGATCCGCGCAGACCCCGTTTGATGACGATTTGTGTGGGTATTTTCCCTCATTTGGGTAATTGTAATCTAAACAATCTTCGTTCCAAGTTTCCGAATGGTAGGGCGTTATTGTGCACATTGTCTGGACGATGACGATCACATCAGGAGTCAGGACAGGATTCAGGATCAGACGGAGGGAGACAAACGCAGTTTGCACCACAGTACACTGATAAACTGATATAGAACGCCAAAAAATAGTATATTATATTATGAGGAGCTAAAGTGATACTTTTTATGGCGAGTCAGTGTTTGATGGCCGAGCGAAGCGAGGCCAGCAAAATACTGACGAGCCATAAGAAGTTACTTTAGCTCCGCATAATATATGCTATTTTTTCTTCAAACGTGAGAATAACGCCCAAATAATGGTTTTCAAATCGGAAGAAATATTAACCCGATCGTTATGGGTAGCCGTGAGCGCGTCGGCCGTGGTGACTATAACAATTGCTATAGTTGGCCATTATTAGTTTTGACGTTTTAATTGTGGACGAGTTTTTCGATTTCAAATAAAAATGAAATTGCACAAAAAATACTTTCGACAACTTTAGAAAATCCAGGTTTATCAGATGGAATGACTTCAACTACTCCTTCATTTGAAGCAGAAACCAATCCAGTTTTTTTGAAAATACTTCATTCATTCATTAGAAATAAGACGAGCCAAACAAAACTTGACTCTTCAAAACTTGGATGCTGCAGGAACGAAGGTTTAATTTCAATAATGGTAATATGACTAACTGAACTTTCAACATTAACTATTATTTAAATAAATAAATAGCTTCTTTTGATCGACTATATTTTTATTTCTGTTAAAATCAGAAGGAAAGATCAACGCACTTGCTAGGTGAACCAAGAACCTAATGTAAATAACATCAACTTGTCAAAGCAAAACAATGTGACACTGGCACTGAAGCGTTTTAATGCCTAGGCACTAAAATACTTCACTGCCGCTTGTTCGATTGTTCTAAAAAGTCAAACTTTAACTCAGAGTGCTGGGCTACGTAATGTCAATATTATATGACGTTTGAAGAAAAATGTATATGTCGCAGCCGTTTAATGAAATTGGACATTTCATGAAAAGTCTAGTCATTTATATGAAACTGTGGAACAGTTTACTTTCCAAGACCAAGCGATTGGATTCCCTTCCCATTAGAGATCGATAAATGGTATCCTTATCGATCTAGAAGGGGAAGGGAAATTACCCCACACGTACAAATTTTCAGCGTTTCACTAAATGACTAGGCCTCGGACTAGACTTTTCATGAAATGTCCAATTTCATTAAACGGCTGCGACATATATAAGTATAATAATTGAAGTAGGTGTTCTTATATTATGCGCATAGTAATAGATTACATCACCACATAATTATTTTGATTTAGGTATACCGTTTAGCGCAGTGCAATGCATGGCATATACATACATCCTTTAATTACAAGGTAGGTAGGAGAAGCGCAACTAATATACGTCAATAAAATATTAGAATTTAAAATTAATTTCCGGTTGCAACTATTTAAAGGACATCTATGAGCAAATTTTGACGTACCTACACATTATTATCACAACTATTAATAATCGCTGCGTACATACATTCGGAAGACACAAATATACGGTCTAAAAATAATGCAAGCTCCTCGTTACCTTCTCCTTAGTGAGTTTTAAAATTCCCAAGCGAGTCGGTGATTTATTTAACGATTATTAAATGTTATCTTGCATGAAACGTCGTGTGTTTAGATTCGTATTGACTTTGAATTGGGACGAAATAAACCTTCAATCGCCAAATTGGGTCATAGCGTGGTTGCTTATGATTAAACTTTAAAAGTATTCAGTTCTATCGTTTAGTCGTGTGTTTGTGTGAGTGATCAACAATGCAAGGAAATCAATTAAAACGTAGCCATAAAGCGGACTTTTCGTCTTCGGGGATTACGATATCAAGAGAAAGAAGTTTCGTTAAACCCAACCGAGATCCACAGAAACGCCGAAGTCAAGCGATAACAGCGGTAAAAGCAAAACCAACGATGGAAATTTATAGACCTCCTAATGTAAGAACAGATTTAATTCAAAATGCAGCAAAACTTAACGTGCATGCTAAAGAATTTACTATGGCACATGAATTGCAGAATTCAAAATCCTCACACAATCTGATGCACACATTCGAACCGATACCCCTTCAAAATTCTAAATCGACCGGAAACGTATTAAGACAAATGCCGAATCCTGTGCCAAATTTAATTTCCATTTTACCAGCACCCCTACCGTTTCCAATTTTGCATTCGGCTACCACTCACGCCATACTTAACCAATTACCTAGAGTCAACTTCCATATCACGAACGATATGATACCAACCCAGGTGTATCACAATCCTTCAGTCAACTTTGGAGGTTGGAATCAACCGACCGTGGGGACATTGAAAAAATCGAAAAGCCTAGGTGCGGCCGACGCGCAAGAACTAATTACGAAATTAAGACACTCGGTGAAGGAAGATACGGATATCGACATGTTTAATGACGAAGACAAGAAAATTATAGAGTCCGCAATTGAAGATCCCAATCATTTATCATCGCGCACCATCATGGATTTGGTGAAAACGATAATGGAAAAGGCAGTCGAGGGTATCCAGTATTCCGAAAACATCGCCAAGTTATGTATTTCTATAATAGAGAAGGAAAAGAATCAAACTTTCGTCGAGTCTCTTATCAATACCTGTCAGCAATGGTTCCAAGAACGAGACCGAAACTTGAGAGGCATTAAATCGGGGGATGGAACTCGTTTTACCGCGTTTATGTGGTTTCTGACTGAGATGTGCGGTCAATTCAAACGACACAAGCATCAATTTCAGTACCAGAACATTCAACCGGACGTGACTCTTCTGGCAATACTGGCAAAGTGCTGCCAGGCGTGCGTGCACTCACCCATAAAATGTTTACCCGAAACCGAGTGCCTGTTTTTCGTGCTGACCTCGATTGGTCGAGATTTGGAAAATGAACTGCCATTGCAATTGGAACAGCTCCTTGTTAGCGTTCGAGACGGGTTCTTGGCGACAAATGGATCACCAGCTGCCAGGCGAACACTTCTGCAGTTAATCGAACTGCACGCGTCAAATTGGCAGCTTCCGGCTTCATCTGTACTGTATTACTATCCTAGAGTGAAATAGTACATTGTGAGCTCTAAGTGAGACCTCGATGGAACTTAAATTGCGTTTATGCTTATTCTATTTATTAGTGATCGAAATTGATTTTTTGTAGTATTTTTTAATTTATTAAAATATTGTGTATAAATACTAGGTACAATGCAACTATTTATTTAAAGCGGTTACGGGATACATTCTGATTGTACCTATCAGCACATCGGTCATATTTGGTACCTACATATATTTGACAAAACGTGATTTGCGTTATGTTTCCAGTTATACACAGTTTCCGCGTTTAAGCCATTTTTAGATTTTAAATAACTTTAGAATGTAGGTACCTACCTACATCTTTCTTCAAAATTGAAATGGTAAGGACTCAGATTTTTCAAATAAAAAATTCTTAGATTTCTCAATTCATGCAACCATCGGAGACATTTCAAATGACAGCCGTATAATGCCATATATAAAACCCAAATAACTCGCAATCAATCGGATCACTTGCTCCACTCGCTCGTGTCGCAAACGTGACTCTTCTGAATAATAAGCCTAGTTTTCATAGACGCGATTCTCGTAACTTTTATCGTCATTTATTTCGCGTGAACGTTCATTTTGTAGTTGAAAATATGGAAACTTTTTGCAAATATTCGCATTTCGTACCAAACATGCAAAATTGTCATCTTTTAAAACTAGGCTATAAGCATCGTAACATCAAACATGCTCGTAATACTATCAAAGGAGAGAGTTTTAGATTGGAATTAACAAACAAATTGAGCACTACTCTATTCTTTACACTAAGGCACTACTAAGTATGTACCGTATCGAGAGTATCCGCGACTGTTCGTTCATGGTCGAGTACGGTACAATCGTCACTTGATGCGACACAGTTGTCTTCTCGCAACTTAAACGAATCTCATAACTTTGCACCCATCTACTAAAACACTTGTGAAAGCATCAACATTTCCAATGATAAAAAAACCTTCAGTATAATCACAGATTTACGTCCTTACGTATATCTGTGGTATAACCATTCTTGGTCTTGCACATCAGGTTAAGAGGGAATGAACACAACTTTATTAGCATTGAAATGCTTACGTTTTGTATATGGGTATGAAGTTACCAGTTTCGTCCAAGCAAAAAAGACAGCGGTGTCGCATCAAGTGATGATTGTACCGTACTCGGCTGCAATCGGTAAGTTAAGGAAAAGTTGCGGATACTGTCGATATGGTAACGCAATTGTTCTGTTATTCCAATCTATAATAGCTGTCTATAATGCACTCGAAGTAATAAATTTACTTGTTAGACAGAGACAGAGAAGCACTTCCATACAAAAATACTATTTCTATTTCACCAATTTATTATTTATTACTTCGCGTCAATTTTAGACAGACTATATTCTTCGCACTTCTCCTTTATAGGATTATGAGCACTTTATGAGCTATATTCAGAAGTCCGTACGTTTGCGGACACGAGTGAGCTTGGCGAGCGAGTGGAGCAAGTGATCCCGGGCGAATTAAGGGGATATTTGGTGTTACATTCGGCGTTATGCGCGTTATCATTTCATTCATTCAATCTGTGAATTGTTTTTTAATAACAGCTCACTTATTCAGGACATTTTTTGTGAATGTATCCTACTGGAGATTAATTAGGTACATTTTTGGCATTCTGGTACGCCCGCTAGTTTTTTTTAAACTAGAATCTTTAAATCAAACTGACATTTATCGTTATACGGTCACAATTTGACATTACCAGGTATATTGATCCTACAATCAATCAAATTTTTTCTTTCAAATTTGCACTTTAACATTGAAATTGCCGTAGCTGATTACCGTAGTACAAAAAATAGCGTATATACCACAGGACTAAAGTGCGTCCTAATCCCTCGGGTGCTTGTTGCCCTCAACTACGTTTCGGGCAACAATCTGCACCCTCGGGATTAAAACACACACTTTAGTCCCTCAGTATATAATATACTATT
>NW_022170819.1:24364177-24389151 GCF_008802855.1 Photinus pyralis | reverse complement strand
AAAGCAAAAAAATTACGGAAAATGACGGTACTTACAGAACTCACTTGAGATGGTAAAAATGCAAAAGATGATCCAACTTACGGCAATTACAAACTGCAAAAGATACCCACAAAATCAGGCGTTTACCGAATTTGGTGGAAGTGGAACAGGGATAACGGTATTTACGACTGTAATTAATTATCCGGCCTGCAATAAACGGAAAAATATAAGATGGACATCGGACTTCCCGTTTTTTAAGCGTGCTCATTTTGAGAGAACTTGCTGTGCGCTTTAAGTTTTGTTTTCGCATTCACTGCCGTTCTCCATTCGAGTTATCTAGAGCTTACCATCGTCGATCGCATCCTGTCAAGAAGCAATAGAGACCGAAAACTTCTGGTGGCGCCCGAAGCATTCCCATTCCGCCGTAGTTCCTCCGTGTTCCCCTGACTATCGTCACCAGCTACAGATTTTGACTGTAAAATTACAGTAGTATAGGGGCCTCTATGGGCACCCCCACTCCTCCTCCTTTAAGCCCCGCCCGTGGTTCCCTATTGGTTTACGTATACCCCGCCCATCTCCCACTCCTTTAGAACGTGAACCTGACGTGAACGTGAACCTAACGCTAACTTGAACGTGAACCTAGCGCTATCGTGAACGTGAACCTAACGCTAACGTGAACGTGAACCTAACGCGAACGTGAACCCGAACGTCAACCTAATGTGAACGTTCACGTTCGCGTTAGGTTCATGCTCACATTAGGTTCACGTTCGCGTTAGGTTCTCGTTAGGTTGACGTTCGGGTTCACGTTCACGTTCGCGTTAGATTAAAGTTCACGTTAGCGTTAGGTTCACGTTCACGTTAGCGTTAGGATCACGTTCGCGTTAGATTAAAGTTCACGTTAGAGTTAGGTTCACGTTGAGTTCACTTTCTAAAGGAGTGGGAGATGGGCGGGGATACGTCAACCAATAGGAAGCCAGGGGGCGGCGCTTAAAGGAGGAGTGGGGGGTGCCCATAGAGGCCCCTATACTACTAATTACAACTGGATTTTCCTTTTTCTTACTTTTATTAAATTTCATTTTTGTAATTATACCGCTTCTTTTTAGCGCATTTTTTAAGAATTAAAAAAAAATGTTTCGCTGTCTAGAAGGGGCCCCCCAAAAAATAATTTTATCTCTCATTGTATTCTAATTAAAGGTCTTACCGAAAGGAACCGTTTTCTACCAACTACTGCCCTCCTTTCTGTTCTCTTATCAAAGCACGCGGTGGAAGGGGGGGGGGGGAGTGGAACTACTTTTATCCTTCATGGTACTCAAATGAAAGGTCTTAACGAAAGGAATTAACTTCTACCAACAATAGCCCTCCTCGTCGACCTCTTATTGTGATCGGGTATATTCCCTTATACTCAAGAACGGATTGTCGGAAAAGGGTACTCACAAAGGGCGACTGAGACGTCTGCAAGAAATATATCCATTGGTGATGTCAAAACAAAAGCTATTTCGGTTAAAAAATTGCGCTTTATCTGCACAAGGGTTGTGCACAATTTATACTTGTTTCTTTTATGTAAAGGAGAACCGAAGCTACCGTTGGTGCGCGAGTTTCCGGCGAAAGTTCGCAAATTTCAGTAGGATCGCGTCACGCAGGTTTTCTCATGTTTAATATATTCGAAAGATTTGCCTTTCTTAAAAGATGCTACTGTTAAAATGTCAGCAAGATCGGTCCATAAATAACAAAGCTACCTTTGTACATGCGCAGTATATGACCTACCGGTCTGAAAATTAATAGCCTACAAAAATGTACGCAATTTGTCACATTAGATTTTGACAACAACTACAACAACAACGGACTTTTTTCTGTGATGAGAACAGTACTTTAGCTAGCCACATATGGGATGCGGAACAGTAAAAATGGAAACAAATGAAATACTATCTTTCAAGGCACTTCTGAAACAAAAAAATGAAAAATATTTACAAGTCCTCTTCCACACATGTTTCAATAATCTGTTAATGATAGAATAACTTCGTAGATCTATGGCTAAGAGTCCCTAATTGCCTTTTTTATTAGGGGATTTTTTTTCTTTCCGTCTGTCCGTCTAACTCGAGATCGAAAAATGACAGCGATGTCAAACCTTCGCCAATCGATTTCTACGAGTTCACAAATAAGTGCTACTGAATACGAGCTGGATCAAAAGTCTGGTTTTCGAATCAGAAAACGTAATAATTTATACTGAAACTGCGGTTCGCGTCTCTTATTTAAAAATTAAGGTTTAAGGTAAGGTAAGGTTTAAAAATTAAGGCAATAAGGTTTAATATCGACGATCACGTACTTTTTCAAATTGTTTAGTGGTAAAATATCCCCGTAGATCCATGCTTTACGGTACCCAAGTGTCTTATTGTTTAATTCGGATCTCAGACTTCCTCATGCATTATGATCGTAATTAACGCAGTCCACAGATGTAATAAAAACGACAAATGTAAATGGTAAAGAAACGTTATTAAATTCGCATTACACAAAAATGTTAATGCAGCCGTTCTTTGATGCAATGCGTAATGTGTACGTAGATTTGGTTATAAAAATAACTCACTTCCACACTTTTCACATTGTCGCTGAATCACTTCGTTATACGAGGTTGTTGTTTTAATGGCTGTAATTACTATAATTAGTGTCAGTCGTTGGTACGATCAATTAGTGGCAATGTAGAAGTAATTACCATAACATACTCATGGAATGATTGATGAGAGCCAGGCTGGGACTTCAAAGCACGCCGCCTTCGAGTGACATCTCGTGCGAAATATACATCTCGTGTTACCCACAACGCTCCAATTTTTGGATGCCATTACAATAATGGACACAGTCGATGCATTTGCAATTGAGACAAGCACCGCTGGCTATTTTTTTTATTTAATGCAGTACTCACAGAGCGTGTATAACACGAAGCGGAGCTGTCCGATTTAATTTCAAACATCTCCCCGTGTCTGAATTAATGTGCAGAACAATGCGTCCGCACCGGTTCGCAATAAAACTAGAAGCCATTTTGTGTAAAATATATTCAAAAGGAAATTTAAAACGTTTTCATTGTAGTTTACGTATAGTTACGTCCTCATCTTAAAATAGGAAACGGAATATCGCCGCGGGAGAGAGAATCCACTGAAGGAATATATTAATATTTTATTATTGCCTCAGACGAGTTCTGGAAGACACCGAGACTACCTACCTGTACCAAAACTTTGTATGTCACGGGAGTCCGCTTTATTTGTATTCCATCCGAAAAATCTACGTAGTTTCGTTTAATTAGATTTAAATCTAAAATCGATAGGGGTGTTTTTTTGAAATGGTTCGGCACACGTCGTTAATCGAAATTTAATAACTAAAAACGGTGCGTGCCGATTTCTAATTTTATGTACATAAAATACCTAATTCGACGTTGTTTAATATTTCATATTAATAGTCAGTCGAACTTTGCGCGGAAGCGAATACGTAAATGTGACAACTTCGGAGGAAATGCCACATAAAAATTATTTTGACTTACTGGCACAATTAAATAATCATAAAAAGTTGATTTAGGGATCTCATTAAAGTCTGAGGTAGATTTGGTTTGGGATTCGTTTTCAGGTGACCATTTACATTGATAGAATTTACGGAAAGGTTGTGCTCAAGTTGTTGGATAAGACTCGTTTTGTTAAAAAAACACCTGTAATAATTAGATTTTTCTGCACCTTTGATTCTCAAAAAGCACTCAAGTACCAATTAACAAGATACGAAGAATCGCACACGATTTTCAGGAGGGGAATAGTTGCCATTCAGGTCGAATTCGGAAACCAGACTTTTAATTCGGCTCATATTCAATAGAACTGATGATCCTTGAACTCGTAGAAATCGATTGGCGAAAGTTTGATATCGCTGTTCCTTTACGTTCTCGAGTTAGACGAGGAACAGACAGACGGACAAAATCATCACATAAGGGGAATTTGGAAACAGTATCGCGCAAATTTACTACTTCAGTGACTCACCCAGACCTTTGGTGTAGGTGTATCCTTCTTCTTTCGGTTCTTCTTTTATTACTTTCTCCGACCCAGTTTTTTGTTTCAGCAATCCACTTTTCATTGCTTCCGTATTCTTAATCCCTACCACTTTGTTTGTCCCATTCTTTCCTCTTCCATGATTCTCTTATTTTTCACTTATCCCTCATCCTTCTTTCACTCCATTTTTACTTTGAGATCTTACAACTATACCTATCTTACATAATGACGCTTTGAACTGTAACGGAAGTTACAATTGTTGAAGATATTGGTGGATCTACTTGTTAAATTTATTTCTCTTGCAACTTCTTCTCCTCTTCCTTTGTTGTGAACACGTTTGGACCTACCTACCTATGAAAGAAGTGGAGATGGAACAAGCGAAAGAGGGAGTATAGAGAAATGACTGAAAGAAAAGGTACAAGTGGAGGATACAGTAAATAAGGCGAAAATAATTGAAGTATGAAACAATAACAAAATAATCGCGAAGTTAACATGCAAAGAGAAGAAGGAAATTATTAAGAATAAGCGAAAGTTGAAGATGAGCAAGAAGACGAGTTAATTTTTTGGGAAAGAAGCGTACAGAGGATATGACGGGTAGAGAAAGAAGAAAGGGGAAGGCAGTTGTAAGGAATTAATTGTGGAAGACGAGGAGTAATGAAATCCAAGATTGATGGAAACAGATAATGAGAACAGGAGAGTAGGTACTGTGAGGGAAGCAATTAAACTATGTAGGGTGACAACAATTCAAGAAGAAACTAGAGCGGAAGAGAGGGATGAACATTATGAGATTTTGTAAGAAAATTAATATTTTAGAATTTCAACTCCGTTAATTAATTACTAAGAAATTTTAGTTCCCCAATGTAAGTTTAAAACGAGCATTAGAGCTGCAAGATCGTGCAGTTTAGTTCATGGCAGACCTTTTACAATTGACCCGAAATTCCAGGAAATAATGGGCTACCGAATTTGGAAATTTTAATCCGGCCATTTCGTTAATTATAATTAACCGTAGTTAACTGAGTTGCAGCAAACCTTGTCTGATTGAATTAGATCTTGTGGCATTGGAAGCGCGCTTAATTAAGCTAAATTTTAAGCCCAAATATAGATTTTTATATTTATGGCAGGCCGCACAATTAAATAAAGAAGTTTTTTGTACGTTATTATTTGAATACGCTGTGTCGGCAGAAAAACCGTCAATCCCCCGATGAAATGGTCGAAGTTTACGAGGTAAAGCCGTTGTTTAGAATGGATCTTTTTATCTTTGGTGTTTAACCGAAACGTAGGACCTTTTTGACATTTTCGCTGTACTCACGTACATTTTGCACTTTTTTCCATTACCCTGCCGATTAATTTAAAGGTGTTTGTTTTGCTTTTCCTGTATTTGATTTCCCGTAACTACCGCTAATTAATTTATGCTTTGTTGCTTGCGCTCCAGCTAGGGCAATCATACGTGTCTGTGTGCCGTAATTTTTTGATTTAGTTGCTTCCCTGGACGTTACCGCCTGCAGAAACGGTTCCTTTAACTGAATAGCTGTGGCTACCGATGGTGCTAAACCTCCGAATCCGAAATCGCCGACCTTCCTGGTGGTGCGTCCGTCCGTTCCGACATCACATCCAGGTTGCCGCCGACTTTCGCCCGTTGGTGTGATTTAATTCCAATTATTTGTCAATTTATTTATTTTTCTTTTACTTAACTTTTAATATTATGATTCCACTAATTATAGTATTCAATTTTCATGCCTTTTATGCGCCGAACGTTGTCGCACAATAATAAGGGTAAAAGAACAATTAGGGATTGGAAGAAACAAATAGAAGATGCGAAAGTTATGCAAGAATAAAGGTGGAGGTGCAGGGAAAAAAATGAAAGTTTTTGGTGTAAAAAAACCCAAAACTCCCCCATAAGGTTCAATAAAGAATAAAAATTGGGATGCCTAACGTAAAGCAACCATTCGTCCCAACATTTATTCTTTAAACAACATTATGGGGGACATTTGTTGCATCACAAACGTACTATTTCGAGACCAACAACCATGAATCACCTTCAAAGAATAACGGTGATACCGATTTACAATAGAGAAATAAAGAAATAGAAAATATAATAAGAGGGAGGAAATAGTGAGGGGAGAATAAATATCAATAGAAAAGGGGAACCAAAAAATTAATTATTTTTGAATTTTAATTAATCAAAATTTCAGAAAAATCGCTACTTAAATAAGCAAGTTAGGAAACGGATATTTATTCGACATTATCTTTTGGGCCACCCTACGCGTGAAAACCTACTAAATAAAAAAAAGCAGCCTTCTACGAGGTCTGAGTGGTCAGATCTCAAACCCACAGACGGACGGAATTCACGCAAATATGTGCTGTGTTTTTCATGAAAAGTACGCTCAAAAAGAAACAAGTACAAATTGTGCACAACCCTTGTGCAGGTAAAGCGCATTTTTTTTTAAATACCCCTTCGAAATTTCTTCCATAAATAAGAAAGTTGGCACTGCGCATGCGCAAAACGAAATTTTGAAAGTGGCGCTAAATTTGGTTTTATTCCAAGTGGCTATGTATCAAATTTTATTGAAATGCCCAATGGTTATATTTCTTCCAAACGTCTCAATCGCCCTTTGTAGGTACTTTCCTTTGACAATTCACTTTTAAGATATAAGGAATTATAACCGATCACGACAAGGGATCGAGGAGGAAGACTATGGTTAGTATAAATTAATTCCTTTCGTTGAGACCTTTCATTAGAGTACCATAAAGGATAAAACTACTTCCACTCCCCCCCCCCCTCCACCACCCCGTACTTTGATAAGAGGGCAGTAGTTTGCGGAAAACTGTTCCTTTCGTTGAGACCTTTAATTAGAATACAATGGGAGATAAAATTAATCCCCCCCCCCTCAAGCCCCGCCGCTCACTGATCTCGAAAAAAGTTATAGTTTGTACAAACCAATTTATTTCGATGAGACCTTTCATTAGAATACCATAAAGGGTAGAACATGCCAAGCAAACACACTTTTACGTTTAAAATCGGTTTTAAAGCGTTTTGAAAGGTAAATTCGGTATTGGAGTATGCTTTTGTGTAGATCGATTTTATACCTACGTTTAAAATACGATTTTTATTCATAAATATATAAATGATAGAGTTCACTCTCTACGTTGATAATACGTATATAAATAACGTTTCTTAGCAATCGTTTTATAATATATATTTATATAATCGTTATCAATTGGAAATAATAAACGCATAATATTCCTACAAGAATACAGCAACATCCGCCGGCCATTTATGCGTATTATATATGTAGGGTTTTAGTCTACCATAAACGCTTTTTATACGGAACTGTGTTGCTAGGGTGTGTTTACCCCCCCCCCCCCCCCATTGAACAACCACCACAAGGCAATGAATGCACGTTTTCGTTTAAAAACAGCAATCTCAAAAAAAATATGGGGGGGGGGGGGGGGGGTTTTAGAGCGAAATTGATAGCCGTCTGGCACCAAAAAATACATTTTTTTTTAATTAAAAAATTCTAAAAAAGTAGTTCGGTAGTAGTGGGTCCGGACGGACGGACGGAAAACGCTAAAAATACCACATTTTTTTTTAATTCTTAAAAAATGCGCTAAAAAATGAAGACAAGATACAAATTGTGCACAACCCTTGTGCGGGTAAAGCGCATTTTTTTTTAAATAACCCTACGAAATTTCTTCCATAAATAAGAAAGTTGGCACTGCGCATGCGCAAAACGAAATTTTGAAAGTGGCGTTAAATTTGGTTTTATTCCAAGTGGCTATGTATCAAATTTTATTGAAATGCCCAATGGTTATATTTCTTCCAAACGTCTCAATCGCCCTTTGTAGGTACTTTCCTTTGACAATTCACTTTTAAGATATAAGGAATTATAACCGATCACGACAAGGGATCGAGGAGGAAGACTATGGTTAGTATAAATTAATTCCTTTCGTTGAGACCTTTCATTAGAGTACCATGAAGGATAAAACTACTTCCCCTCCCCCCCCCCCTCCACCACCCCGTACTTTGATAAGAGGGCAGTAGTTTGCGGAAAACTGTTCCTTTCGTTGAGACCTTTAATTAGAATACAATGGGAGATAAAATTAATCCCCCCCCCTCAAGCCCCGCCGCTCACTGATCTCGAAAAAAGTTATAGTTTGTACAAACCAATTTATTTCGATGAGACCTTTCATTAGAATACCATAAAGGGTAGAACATGCTAAGCAAACACACTTTTACGTTTAAAATCGGTTTTAAAGCGTTTTGAAAGGATAAATTCGGTATTGGTAGTATGTTTTTGTGTAGATCGATTTTATACCTACGTTTAAAATACGATTTTTATTCATAAATATATAAATGATAGAGTTCACTCTCTACGTTGATAATACGTATGTAAATAACGTTTCTTAGCAATCGTTTTATAATATATATTTATATAATCGTATATCAATTGGAAATAATAAACGCATAATATTCCTACAAGAATACAGCAACATCCGCCGGCCATTTATGCGTATTATATATGTAGGGTTTTAGTCTACCATAAACGCTTTTTATACGGAACTGTGTTGCTAGGGTGTGTTTACCCCCCCCCCCCCCCCATTTTCTAAAGTTTAACATGGCACCACTAAAGGCATGCGTATGCACGTTTTTCTTTCAAAAACAGCATCTCAGGAAATAATTTCATGGGGGGGGGGGGGGCCTTTTAGACAGCGAAATTTGATGGCCGTCTGGCACACCTTCAGGGTATAGGCTACCTACTGCAAAAAATTCCAGGACTCTAAGACCATTCCCCTAGAAGTAGTTCAAAACGGTAGAAGTGGGTCCGGACGGACGGACGGACAAAACGCTAAAAATACCACATTTTTTTTTAATTCTTAAAAAATGCGCTAAAAAATGAAAGACAAGATACAGGGTGAGATTAAGAGGAAATGTGTCCGTTATGAGTACCCTCTTCCGTCACTTCGTTTTCAAGATATTCTTGTCTACATTACTTGCACCGCCCCCAACGACATTCGGCTCTCCATCTCTTGGCCCGGATTTTATTGGCTTTGTATGCCACTTTATGTTACCCGGGTGGTGTGAAGTCGGATGTGTTGAGGATACGCTCACTTAATTTTCGGTCTATTACGCGCGAACAGTACTCGACATCGAGTGTCCACGGGAACGCGGACTTGTACTAGGGTGTAAAGAACCCAAAGTTGGCGACTTAGTACCTTTGCAGTATTCCTATGATGGATTCGAACTGAATATAATTAACAAATGCTTCCTTACATTTCACAGTTCACTTCTACGATTCAATTTCAGCGATTGTGTACAGTTTTAGTAACGCTCTACGCATCGAACAACCAAATTGCACCTTTGTAAGTTGCTCGTTTAAGTTGCACATTCTTTCAGCTGTCAACGGGACTACTTGACTACTTACCCGAACGCTCTCTTTACAAGTTAAAAGAATTCGATTCTATTAAGCGCATTGGATACTTTCGAACGTTTTACTTCTGATAACGTTTTTCCTCCTTGATTCCCCTGTTAGATCCCATTCACCGGCTCTGTGCCCTGCCATATCACATGTATAGCAATATTTCTCATTTTTGCAGTTTTGTGCCTTATGACCCTTTTCTTCGCAATTGAAGCATCTCCCTTCGCCTTCTTCCATTTCGTAAACAGCTGTCCAAATTTCATACATTTGTAGCATGTGAGGGGTGATATTACTTCATCAACACTTTACTTACCCCAACCTATATCTGTATCTCTCCTTTTAACTAGCTGTGTGGCAACCTTTAAAGGGAGACCAACTAGGTAATATATAGGTCTTGGAAACAAAGAACCATGCTCAACTTACGTGAGCGGATTTGATTTTCGTTTAAAGTCCCCCATTAAAACAGCATTGTTATTAACTACAAAAATTGTCATCATCCCTAATTGCGTTCACGACAACCCCACGTCTAATGACAATTTCGAGAAACGAAGATGTTACTCCTAAAAGTTTGCGTATCAGCATTAACCTGAAAACTTTTTAAGGTTATTACACATAACTTATTTATACAAATTTAGTTTCTGCATCAGTAAAAACGTACTGCGCGCAAATAAAAGACAAATTGGTATGACAATGAGGCTATAAATTTAATAAAGCGGTTAGAGCGAGTAGAACCGCGAGCGTTCATGAATAGAAGAAAAAGGTGTATCCCTGCGGGCGCGTTTCCGGATTATTAAAAAATATTTTTTTAATTAAGACGCGAAAATTGAGACGACCCGATGAAATTAGCATAACCGCGGGATATGGGAACGTAAAGTTTGTGATGTTGTGCGAACGATGCCCCTCGTTATTTAAAATAACGAAGGAATTGATTACCGAGCGCGGAGACAAATAATCTTGCAAAGACTTTCGGTCTTTTTGATCGCGGAAAAAAGCTGAAAGTTTGTAAAATGAGGAATTTCCATTCGCAATTGGAAACTTTTAACGAATTGTCTTACTCTAAATTAAACTTTTAGCGTTCGTTAAATAGAATGAAGTCATTTATTGAAACTTTCGCCTGTGCCCGTTAATAAAGCTGCGGGTAGGGTTAATTTACTTTTGCGGTTTGCATTTTCTCTCTTGCAGTGGTGGCGCGGGTACAATTCCAATCAAAAGTGTCTAGTAATGAACAACTTTCAATACCAATTTCCATCTGAAACATTGGGAAACTTAGCCACAGCATTTCATTCTCTCTGTTTTTAAAAGTGCAAAAAGGAAAGAAGAGTTTATCCGGTTAAAAAGACCAACTGACAAATGCCATTACACGCTTTTTGTATCTTTGTCTTTCTTTCTTTTGTTTTCATCTCCACGTGAGTGCGCTCTTGACTCTACTAATTTCTATACTTAAGGATTAAGGTTTCTCTTTCCTTTTCTTACGTTCGGGCCACATCTTCCGTCGTGGGAATAGCCGTCTCAGAAATAGCGTAATGTTCGAAAAATTCAAGTAAGATATCTGATCCGAGATAACCTGCAGTAAGCATCGCTTAGGACAGAGATAACGAAATTGGGTCGATGCGTCAATTATTTTAACATATATCTATTCTTGAATCAATCAAGTTTATAATTAGTAATTCCTCTTCAAGGAATTATACCAATGTTAATTTTCTTCATTTATTGATAATCAATTTCAGTAACCTATTGAAACATGATAATCAGAAATCGCAGTACCTTGTTAACCTATCCGATCGTTGACCTCAGGTATATGTATTTGTTTTGGCTCCTAAAGCATGCGAATTATTATTAGTAAATTTGCCCGAGTTTCTTTTTCTTCGTCTTAGATTGAATTGCTGTAAACGTCGGAACAGAGCTCTCTTCCTGTGGTGGACATTGATAACATGCTAAAGCTGGACATCATCGAAGAGAATGACTCACCATGGGTATCCCCAGTGGATTTGGTCCCAAAACCATACAGTTCCACCCGCTTATGTGCAGGACACTGCCGCGAATTGATGATCTCCTCCACGCGGCCAAAGCTCTGGTCATGTCCATCACCGACCTTCAAGCAGACTATTGGCAGGTGGCCGTAGAAGCGAGAGATCGAGATAAAGCCGCCTTTATTTTCCCGCTAGGACTGTACGGATTCAAGTGTATGGCATTTGGGTTACGCAACGCCCTGCTAACCTTCAGCGATTAATCGATCGAGTATCGAGGGTATTCTGTACCGGTTTACACACGACCAGGACGAAGATTAAATGCAGCTTGTGGTACCAAAACAGGAAAAACGTCGGGTCTTACAGGAATACCAAGACGCCCCGTCAGCAGGACACTACGGCGCAAAACGCACCCTCCGACGTATCACTTCCCGCTATTTTTGGACGATTCGAGGTAATATCATAGACCTCTTCGGTCCATTACCCCAAGCGTCCGCAGACGAGCAATTCATATTACTCGCAGAAGACCTCGCTACCAGATGGGTTGAATTGTTCGCCCTCAGAAAAGCAGACAGCCAAACCTGCGCCGAGGTGCTCATATCAGAACTGTTTCTCCGATACGGAACCTCAAGGCGAATACGGAGCGGCAATGAGACGCAATGCGTAGCAGCACATCACACATTGCTTAGGAATGACTCGATCACTCACCCTGGTGTATCACCCCCAATCCAACTCGGTGGAAAAGGAGAATAGGGACCTTAAAACACAACTTGCAATCCTGGTGAAGGATAATCATCGAGACTGGCCTAATCACCTACTCTCAGAAAATTCGCCACGAATACAACCCGCTGCCAGTCGGCCGGATTCACCCCAACGTGCCTGTCCATGGGCCGCGAGTTAAGAATACTGGATGACTGGACCCAGCGCGCTATTATTTTATCGGATAATTTCATCCCCGAAGTTACACCTTACCTCCTTAACAGACACCCTCCGAGAAGCAAATCTCAATCAAGAATCGGCCCAAGGCAAGGGAAAGTAAGTCGCCAACGTCCACAAACGAGTAGTCCCAGCATACGCACCAGGAGGCGTAGTATGAGTTGCAACAACGCCCAAAACGGGAAGAGGAAGGAAACCAGCGGGAAGAGCCCTACCACATCCTACAGACGATCTCATAAAGAACTTATGAAGCAGAAGACAAAGAGAACCCAGGACGCCCCCTAGGCTCATACCTCACCTCTTCCCTCACTCCGTTCCAAGGAACCACTGACAACAACCGATACGAAGGAGAGGCCGATAGAGACAAACCAAAATATTTGAACCAGGGACGCTCCCCAGTTCCGAAGGGAGAGATTCATGCCCCCCATAAGCACCTGATACCGCGAACTCCCACAAGGGTGAGCCACGTAACAGAACAAACGCGGAACACTACACGCAATCCCCGTAAGAGGACGCCACCAGATAAGCAAGCACTTGATAAATTTTTAAGATGGGTTTAAGTATCCCAAGAGAGAGTTACCAAATTATCATAGTTCGCGACCGGTAGCTTCAATTGAAAAAACCCTGCCATGGTTGACCACGGTTCCTCTACACCTCGTCCTCGGGGACCACGACTACCTACCCCTCGGCGCCAATCCTACCTCAACGCAAACACGCACAACTAGCCGCATAACAACCTACCGCTGCTTCATTATATTCCGCAACACTTCGCAAGTCCTCCACACTACCACCACATCACACATCTCACCAAACGCTCTCCATTTCGAAATCTCCTCCAACACCGCCACCTACGCAACCTACCAAACGAATGCCGAACCACTCCACAACCTCACCCACAGGCCACAACGTACCGCTACTGTATCTGTAACATCCAAACGCCAACACTTCACAAAAACAATTATACAACTCACTCCTCACCTTCAGTCCGTAACCAACCTACAATTCAGCTATAACCACGTACCGCCCTCATCGAAACCAAACTCCCAATACCATTTCGGTGATCCTAACATCACTTAAAGCTGAGTTGTGTAAAACAACTCTCCGATCCTAAACCCCAAACCCACACTCCTAAGCCTCCATCTTTCTCCTGCGTTATTTGTAATGTTGACCGCGACGTTACAGAAACCAAAATCCTTCAATCTATACCTCTCCCCAGAATTACCCGCATTTCCCGTAGAACCAATCTTCCCACCACCTTCGGGGGCATCCTCACCACCAGGAAATACACCCTAGAGCATCTCGTCGAACACGGTGTCTGTATGTTTAGTAGGCACTATCAATGTGAACCATCCCACATCCCGGGCCCTAGACCAAAATTAATACTGCATCTCCACTCATCTTCCATTGCTGCTCCGCACAAACTTCACCCCGCCCCCTGTGGTCCATAAAAAGGACTTCTCCAGAGTCAACTGAGCAGATGACCAGTGTATGTTCTATACCAGGAAGTGACGTCACACCAACCAGAAACGAGGTCGTGACGTCACAGCCAATCAGAGACGAGTACGCCCTCCTACGCCCCTCCCTTTCAAGTTGGTAAAGCGGTCCAACAACTTTTTCCAACAGCAAGCTATTTTAGAACCGGTACCAGCCCACATAGCTGTTGAACCGGGTGGAAAATGCTGTTGGACCAGTACGAATCTGCAAGGGAGGAGCGTAGGAGGGCGTACCCGTTGAATACGAGCGGAGTGGCAAAAAAATCTCCTAGTGAAAATCGTATGCGATTCTTCGTAACTTGTTTGATCAATACGATCAATACTTCACCACGGTACGATAGACTACTTAAGCATCTTAGCTAAGCCGGCATAATTGCGCTGTTTGCGTGCAGTCTTAACACGGGTGTCATTTCGCGTTAGGGCACTCCACGCACTTTGAAAATACAGACTATCTTAAATTTTTCGATCAGGTGTAGCTGGGGGTTTCAAGTCGAAACCTTTTAAAACACCAGGTATTAAGTTATCGTGCGAACACCTGAAGACAGAAGAATATACTACCAATATATAACCGATTATGTAGCTAAGTGGTAGAGCGTTGGGCTACATAGCCGGAGGTCGGGTGATCGAACCTGGGCTGAGGTAAGAATTTTTCATCTGTAACAGACATGGGAATTTTCTTAGAGCAGTTTCGAGCATTCTGCCGACCGGCAGTATAATTGGGTTGAGGTCCCAGAACAAGAGAGAAATAATGAATAAGAATAATAAATAACATATAAATTAAAATCTAAGGAAAATTCAAATTGAAGAAAATACTTTTACGGGCTCCCGTTACAGATGTGAGAAAATTTAACGTGTCGTAAGGGAAATAAAAATAACGCTAAACTTTGCTTTACACTTGTATTCATGTATAACACGGTCGTTTCGAAAACGCTGTTAATTACTTTCGGCGCTCAATTTTATTGCGGACTATAAAAGTTTAAACTACTAAATAATAGAGCTCGTACACTTAACGATATTAAAATAAAAACTGTTTAAGGAGCATTTCATGGAAATTTTATTAAGCTTCCAATTCAATTAACTTTTTCTGCTTAGATTTCGCCGGTACCTCGTCCTAAAACTTTACTGGCCTCCGTTCGCTTTTAAACGAAATCATAGATGAATAATTGCCTCGCGATTCGTTTGCAGGCCATAACCTAAAAGAGCTCCATTCCTCGCTTTGATTTGATACAAAAGGGTAGGCTTTGTGCGTAGAATTAGCCCTTTTATATAATCACATTAACCGGTCTTTACGCGATGTCAGGCATTGAGCTTGAATTAATATAATGTAATATTTTGACACATTTCCCTTCCAGGATTCTATACGGTATTTGCAACTCTTTAATTTCTCGCCTTTGTTGTTTGAATAGCAAGAAGCGTGATCGGCTGTCATATTCTCTAGTAATTTACCACTGACTGAATTCAAATGCACAAAATGTGTGTCTTGGTTGCCTAACCGTCAGGGCGTCTAGTTTCTATCCGCATCGCGTTTACAAAAAGTGCAAAAGTTACCTTGCGATTTCCTCAATAACTTTGCTTCGAGGTAAAAAAAATGAACTTCTGTTAACGACCGATGATTGCCAAAGGTTTAAGCTTGTGAATGAAGTTAAATTTGATAACAAATTATTATCAGTGTGTGATAAAAATGAAAGATATATATTTTATATGGGAGTTTTTTAAGAACTTCTTTCCTAAATAACGGCGAAAGTACAGGAATTAGCTAAATAATTTTTGTTTCATGCAAATGTCGGAACATTATATATTTGAATGAATGCTATTTCAACCAAAACTGTATCCCCAGAAGGAAGTTATTGTGTAAACAAATTTCCACTTTTTCAATGTAAACGCCACCTTAAGCCATCCCACATAACAACGTCGCGTATTCTGAAAGATTATATTAATTTACTTATGTTAATACCAGTCTTGACTTGACAAAAATCCATCTGTTCATTACACTTTTACGTAGTCCGATACGTATAATTACGTTGTTCATTGCGTAACGTTGATATTAGACGGCATTTACATGCATATACTGTTAATTAACATGCGTAAAGGTATTCACGTTCTCATCGCGTTACTAATTTTTAATTGCGCGCAGATCTAATTAAAACAAAAGGGCCGCCTTCAGGTTACCCTCTAGCCTTTTACTTTTAACTCGATTTTTTCTTTGTTGTGCAACGCGACTGCGGTTTCGTAAAATGTTGTTTTGAATTTTTGATGGCATGAATTGTTTGTGTTTTTCAATTCGCGGTGTACATCAAAGAAAGTCGCATTCAATGCATTTAAACTGTACGCGAGCGGGGGTGAGTACAATAATGTAAAATTAAATTGACTTTCCTGCTTAAAAATTCAGCCGACGCAAAATAAAGACAAATTGCAGCTTTTGTTAAGCAAATTTGCGGATCTTTTATATTGCTTTGTGCAATGACATGAATTCATTACACCACTCAATAACACTTATCTAGCTAGCTAAAAATTACACAAATTGTAATTAAATGCGATCGGAAAAACTATTCCTATATAACTTCTTAATTTTACCGACAAAACAAGACTTCGAAACACCGGCTGACTGCCGGAAAAATGCATATTTGACATTTACACGCAACGAACTGTTACGTGCGCTATGTCAAATGACCCGCACAGCGGCGCGCAAACCTTTTAAGTCATGGCCATCTCCACCCCAACCAATTAAATTTGACTTTCATGAAGTCCCCTTATCGATAATTCCCAATTACCTTACTCACATGTTTCTTAACGTGTACGTTAAAAAACAACAAAAACCTACTAAATTATTGAACAATTTTTACAGCAAAAGTACAACTACAACTAAAATTAAATAAAACTTGCCAGTTACGTGCCTATTTGTAACAAAATTACACCAGATTTCCTAATCACTTTGAATAAAGTTAAATACAGGGTGTGCCGATTGCCATTCTCATAACTTCAAACCAAAACTACGCATACCCTTATTATCGACATTATTAAAAGAAGTCATGAATACCAAAACGTGACGTATCGTCAGTGTAGCTAATTTATAACGACAAGGGGAATAAAGGAGGAAGAGGGAAATATGTAATTAAACTTAATTTATTACTAAGAAACAGAAAAAAATACACAAAAAGTAAGAAAAATACATATTGTTTTTTATTTTTATTTTCTAAAACCTCGCCCCTCTTATTATTTACATTTACAGTAGTTGGTAAATTAGCGCCACCGCCACTCGTAATACCTTCAATTTCGACACCTTATTAAAAATTTATAATCCACCGATGGGAATCACCCTTCAACTTCCAATAACCTGTTAAGAACCGTAAAAAACCGAAAAGAACCGAAAAAAGTACTATGGGTTTCGGTTCTCAATACGTTTCCATTTTTGAAGGAATACCGGTTTCGGCCCGGTTTTCGGTTCTTTTTCGGTCCGGTCTGCGTCCCTGATTTACAGCAGTGGCATAGAGTAATATTTTATCAATTCTCAGGGGGGTGTTTACCGGCGCGCCCTTCAAACTTCCAATAACCTGTTAAGAACCGTAAAAAACCGAAAAGAACCGAAAAAAGTACTATGGGTTTCGGTTCTCAATACGTTTCCATTTGTGAAGGAATACCGGTTTCGGTCCGGTTTTCGGTTCTTTTTCGGTCCGGTCTGCGTCCCTGATTTACAGCAGTGGCATAATATTTTATCAATTCTCAGGGGGGTTCTGCCGGCACGCCCTTAAACTGCCAATAACCTGTTAAGAACCGTAAAAAACCGAAAAAATAATAGGGGTTCCGGTTCTCAATCAGTTTCCATTTCATCAATCTGAAGGAATAACGGTTTCGGTTCGGTTTTCAATCCTAAAAATCCTTAAAAATGTTTAAGTTTTGCTTATGTGTAACTCTGCATATGGTCTAATTTGTCTTAAATTGTTTGCTCTTCTTGTTGCTGCCTACTGGGCACTTATTATACATTTAAGTTATTATTATTGCATTCATTATTTTGTAAACATTTTCTAAGGGAAAGGCCTTTGACACAAGCAGACATATTTCACTTAAGTAACTACTCTAAAGTGATATTTATAGTCGACCGTTAATTTTCGTGTGCGCATTCTTCATAAAAGGGGTATTATATCAATTTAGAGCGAGGCGTTGCTGAAATGTGATTATTATTTTAGTATCATGTCCATTTTGATTGACCATCGGTGACATGTTACCTGATTTTTAGCGCATCTTCCCAAATGTGAAAAGTAATTCGTCTGTTCAACAGAGTAATTTTAGAAAGTCCTGTTGATCTGAGCCCTTCGTAATAATAAATATTAATTTTACTTTAAATTCAAATACTGTCGTTGAACGGTGACCAAAATCAAAATTCCTTTCGATGAGCCCACAAACCCATACAATTTAATTGCGTTTTTGACTCTTTTAAACCCGTTTACGAGTTTTCTCTTAATATTTAACTGATAAAAATCCGAATTTTGAATACCCTTAAAAGAATGGGTTTGGGAATGGCTCTTTTGATTGAAAGTTCAAGATGGTTACTCAAAAATTAGGTGATCCAAACGTCAATATCATACAAAAAATATTATTGCACACGAACAATCAATGACTTCAGACGTGCGTTTTTTAACACTTCCGCTATGGTTCGTATTTATCGTAATAGTCGTAAATTTTTTTGTGTTGATTGTGAGGTGTAATTGCGTAACCGCACAGTAAGTTTCATAAGCATGGCAGGAGCGTGGTGTCTGGGTTTAGCGACGCTGTTGGTATGATCTGTGTCGACGGTCTGAGTTGTGCTGCCTCTTCTCCGTTTTTCTTTTTCCTCCATTCCTCCATTGTTTGTCCCATTGTAAGACCACAGTGGCTCAAATTCAGCCCTTTACTTGGCCACTGCCCTCCACCTTTCCTTGTTTATGCCACAAACCCCTGTGATTCTGGATCGGCTGGTGTATGTTGTGTTGCCTACCTTCCAGTGGTGTGCACTTCCTTTTTATACTATGCGATCAAAAATGAGTGGCTGTCTAGTCACCTTTGGAATTTTTGTTTACATGAGAAATCGTACTTAACTTGAACTTCCAAAGGCGACTCGACAGCAACTCATTTTTGATCGCCCGTTACTTTTACAAGAGACCACATGTATTCAACTACTCCTTGTAAATACAATATGCTATATGAAATAAATTAACAAAATAAAAGTAATTCAAAACGAAACATAAATTAACTTCTGGCTGAATGCGCCCCAAATCCGGACTCAACAGGTCGCAGGCCTGATGCGGTATTCTTTATCTGTAACTCAATGCATTTGAAAGCTGGCACACCACGAGCTCGTGCTTCTGATCGTACAAGTGCTGAATTAGTAATAATGAGACCGGTATCGAGAGCCAATTCATCGTGTTCATACGATCGCACAAGGATTTGCTAAGGTCGGGTGTTAAATCAGGAAGTCAGGATAGCTTTTAGTGCAGGTATGTAAAAAAATCCTCCTTCTGGTTGTTTCTTGGTTTATATATCATTTCAGAAGGAAGTGGGAGTAATGGTGGCAAATCTGGTGACAACTTATATTCCTGAATAAACCGCCTTCTTCTAGTGGAAATTTCAATTAATTCCGGAATTTCTATGGGAGTTTTAATTAAGAACTAATGATTTCACATCATTACACGATGAATCTCCACGGAAAATTTCTTCGTCGTTTTAGATCGTGATTCAACGTGAGTGTGCCGTATGTGTTTATGGTTAAGCCGTAGGCGGCGTAGAGCTTATATTCGGTGGCTTTCCGCTTTTCCTTGATGTGTCGTAGTGGAAAAATGCAACCTTCAGCTCTGGTGTCGATTAAGAATTCGATGTTGGCATTCTTGTCGGCTATATACCGGGCGCCCCAATAAGACTGTTCCTCCGCCATATCTCAGGAACCGTTAGTCGTATGACATAGGGGTAAAAAAATTATTCGGTAAATCGGTTAGGAAGAATCGCTGGAAAATATTTTCAAGTTCTAAAAATGACCACCAGAGGGTGTAACTGCCATCTTAAATTTTAAAATTGCATTTTCTTTAAATTTTGCATAATAAACTAAACATTCTTTTTTCACATTTTTAAAGAGAACCAGTTTATCTATCAGTTTCGTAAAAACAAAAACTCAGTTTAGTATTTCAAAAATAAAGATGGTGTGGGGCGTTCAATTGTTTTTGCAATATCCTGCATTAACTTTTTAACCGTTTGACCGATTGTAACAAATTTGGTATCGTTGAAAAGAGGATTCCTTGGGCAACAAGAATCAACCATACCTATAGTTAATTTAGTTAAATCGTTCTCCGCCAGGGGGCTAGTTTTGGAGAAGGATTCAACTAAATTAACTATATTTGGTTTGGTTGATTCTCATTGCCCAAGGAATGCTCTTTTCAACCATAACAAATTTGTTAAAATCGGTCAAACGGTTAAAAAGTTAATGCAGGATATTGCAAAAACAATTGAACGCCCCCCCCCCCACACGATCTGTTTTTGAAATAACTGAGTTTTTGTTTTTACGAAAATGATACATAAACTGGTTCTCTTTAAAAATGTGAAAAAAGAATGTTTAGTGTATTATGCGAAATTTAAAGAAAATGCAATTTTAAAATTTAAGATGGCAGTTACACCCTCTGGTGGTCATTTTTAGAACTTATTTTCCAGCTATTCTTCATGACCGATTTACTCAATAATTTTTTCTACCTCTAAGTCATATAACGAACGGTTCACGAGATATGGCCGACGAACAGTCTTATTGGGTCACCCGTTACAAGGTGTACCATTAACAATGGCCACAGGCCACATCTCTGAAACCGATAATTGCACAGCTTCGAGAAAAAAATGTTGTTAACAAAAGGGGCCAAGAGATATCGCTGGAAATTATTTTCAAGTTTCTAGCTTCGCAGCTAGAGGGCGTACGGTTCATGGTTCAGTCGTTAAATGCATAAAAAAATACATGCATAGCAATGTTGTATCCATTTTGCATCATTTTGATGCAGCACATATTGCTCTAGCTTATAAAGTATGAGGGGTGTGGGAAGGTGAACATCTATATAAGAAACAGATGTTCACATAATAGGTCTTGTTTGAAAGAGCTCTCTTCGTGGAATCAGACTTCACACGAATAGTCTTTTTAGTAAATGTAATGAGTGGTAGAGGGCGCGATGTGACATTAACATAAACTTGGCAGGTTTTTTTTGAAAATTTCAAATAGAACGATATATAATTATTATATGATATTGTCAAATAAGATGAAAAAGTGAGAATATCAGTGAAAACCGCATTTTTAAAACTACGGTTGCTATGTGTTCATTTGTTTCAAATCCAACTTGGATGAATATAAATATTGCAATTAAAATTTGTAAATGTTGGTATTTTCGCCATATCTCTGCTTAGAAAACAGATATCAAAATGCGGTTTTCACTGATATTCTCACTATTTAATCTTATTTGATAATATCATATAATAATTATATCGTTCCATTTGAAATATTAAAAAAAAACCTGCAAACTTTATGTTAATGTCACATCGCGCCCTCTACCACTCATCACATTTACTAAAAGACTCTATTCATGTAAAATCTGATTTCACGAAGAGAGCTCTTTCCAACAAGGCATATTATGTAAAAATCTGTTTTTTGTATGGAAAGATTCATTTTTTTTAATGTCCACCTCACTATTATGTATATTACATATAACTTATTTAAGATTAGAATATAAAAACCAGGAAAACCAAGATATTTCGAAAACTATCAGTACTATAGGTATAGGACATTATTATCAAAAGTTGAAGGTTTTTGGAGGATCTAAAAGATGACAGAAAAATATACAGGGTGTTCCATTTAAAAAAAGTGAGATTTTTTAATATGAAGTGTGCAATTTTGGACCTACCAAAAAAATACCCTGTAAGCTATATTTTTAATGTTTCATAGTAGATGTATTTATTTGACTTTTACTTAACCCAGGATAAAAGAAATAAAACCTGGAATCAAAATTTAAGTAATAATTTTCACAATATATACTGACGCTTGCAAATGCCCAATTTTTCTTAAAAATCGAATTATCTTTAAAACTGCTAGCTTTTCGGATATTAACCATATAATAGAAAAGATGTTCAATTATACGTAGAATTCAGAAATGCATTCAAATAGGTACAGGGGATTCTATTAAAAAAAATGTACCATTTGGGCGCCCTACTTTGTGGGCCCATCTTGTATAATTATTAATTCCAAATAATTTTTTAAATGTGGATAATATTCAACCATATCATAATACAAAAGCACTCTATCGAAAAGTCTTATCTTCAAGGCATTAAGTTACTCCGCGCAATCGTTGACTCACCCTGTACAATTACCGAATACCCCAGACAACCACCTTTTTACGTACGTAAAAGTGTAGCGAAATGGTGTCTTATCCAGGTTGTTGGAGGAAAGTGATATTTTCCTGCGCCATTATGGTTGTATTATTACCTACCAGCATTCATCAAACCATTGAAATAAATGGCATCCAGAGAAAGAGCCTTCTTAATTAATAATCTCAAGCAAACTTGCGTATTAATTATTTTAGTTACAAACAAATACCGCAAGCGAGCGGCAAAACCAATATTGACAAAATCGGGATACTTTAAATTGAGTTGCTTCAATTAATAATGACGGGCCCATAACCTGCTTCGACTGGCTGTTGTAATTACGGTTTCAGTTTTAATTACATCAAAAATTCATAGTACGCCCTAAACAAACGTAAACGTTTTAATAATAGTCTACTGATAAACATAAACAGGCGCATTTGAATATTATGTATACGATCCAACTTTCCACGTTTTCTATCAGGACGGAAAAACTTTTGCTTGTTATTTCACTTGCTGAATGGAAAATTGGAGCGCTACGGAGCGGAAGATGATAACTTCAAACTTCCGCGAGAAGATGGGTAATAAAAAAGGGCTCATAATAATTCTATAACGAAACGCGTTACGGAACGCAACAGGTTTTGCACAAATTGGTTGGATTCGAAATGTCAATTTGTTTATATAAGTAAAGCTCACGCTCGCTCTATCAACCCCGCAAAAAATTGCAGAAAAGGTGCCACGCAACCACCGCGGCTAGTGAGCCTTGCTTTTTGGATTGGCACCGAAAACGCTGGGCGTAATGTGATACTACAAAAATTATAGACAGAGAAAGGTAATTCGAAAATTGATTAAATTACGAGGGGGAGTTTTTACACCGAGCTCTAAAAGACGTGTTTTCGCTCCAATTTGAATAACAAATTTGCAAATATTATCCTCCGACAAGTTTTCGCTTAATGTACACAAATAATAAGATTTTCGCAATAAGACGTAATTCGGGAACAGTTTGTAGTGATGAATCGAGAATGGGGCGTTAATTTGCCGCTCGCCGCGCTAAATAAAACAAGCGGCATTAATTTTGTGAGAAGTAGACGATATAGAAAACTTTAATTTATTGAAATGTATTCGCGCGCGTGAGGGAAAAGAGAAATAATTTTCCGGGATAGTAAACAGGCAGATACGTGAACGAACTTACCGCCGATATATAACCGCCTTGACACCCATGTAAAAGATTGACTTCGACAATGCGGTACAATAATGCAAAATAAATTCGATGTTTCGAATTGGCTTTATCTACCTTTGCGGGTATACGCATAATTGGTTTACTTAGGGTGGTTCTTCAACATTCCACTAATTACCGAATTTTCTGTTATAAAAGAGAACTTTGATGCAGTGATGTAAATTGGTTAGTGTATGTTGGCGGAAGGACAGAATGAGAGTAAACAAATCGCCGCTGAGACCAAAAAGATTTTATGTCGGACGTGGAGTTTGCTACAATACGAAAATGGTACCAGATATTTCAAAAGAGATAAGAGTAAAATACTTTACTTGTGTATGTGACATTTCGAGCTTTATCAAGTTGTTCAATTGCTAGATACTTTGGCATATGCCTGGCGTAGCCGCCTCTCCCAGGATTTAGTAAACTGTCCCTCCATCCTTTGATTTCGTTTCCTTCTGTCTTGTTTCTCCCTTCCCTATTGTTGTCCTCTCCATGCCTCCCTTTATGTCTACTCCTCCTCCTCTTCCTCTTGGCTGCTTGGGTTTATGTCTGATTCTTCCTCCACCTCCAAAGGACTCGTCTGCTTTCTTTCTTCATTTTGTGTTTGTCTCTGCTCCACATCTTTCTACGCCAATCCCCGAGGCCGTCACCATTTGGCCTTTAGTGGTGTTCCATGTGAAGCAGAGAGCCGGCCTACTGGTTTGGACGAAGTCCTCGAGGTCTTCTATCTTGTCCGCGATTACGAGCAGGTCGTCCGCGTACGCCAATAGTATCAGTAGTTGTAATTGGCAATCTGTGCTGAAGTTCCTCACCACCCTCCTTGTTTGCTCAGTGGTGTTGCCCACGGCTATCGCGAAAAACCTTGGGGAGAGCGGACATCCTTGTTTGATTCCCTTGGTTTTCATTTGGTGCTCGGTCTTCTTCCCAAACCATTGTATACTAGTATACTCCCTTAGGCACGCGTTTATAATTCTATTGGTTAGGAATTTGGGCAGTCCCAGCAATGTCAGAGAGGTGAATATTGCTTCATGCTTCACTTGGTCGAAGGCCAGGTCTATTGCTAGAAGTCATATTTTGGTTCCTGCCCTCCAGTGTTCGTCTAGAATCGTCCTGGTCGTGAATATATGGTCGTCCGTTGATCTGCCTTTTATGAAAGCTGCTTGGTATGCTGATGTCTTGGATGCGTGACTTTCTAGGCATCTGCACTGTCTGCTCCCATTCCTTCGGGGCCAAGTTCCTGGTCCATATCTCCTAAATTAATTCATGTAGGTCCTTTATTGGCCATTCTGATGCGTATTGTAGTAATTCGGCATTTTCCCCCCTTTTTTAGTCTTCCTAATATTCCCATCATTTCTTCCATCGTGGGGGGTGGCGGGAGTGTCCAGTAATTCTCCTCCAATATATGAACCTGTGCTTTTTGTTCCTCCTTTAGGGGCTTCTTCCATGCTGTCATTGGTACATATTTTTTGGTTCCTCCTTGTTTCCTCCTGTTTTTTTGTATGTGCTTATACATTTGCGCATTCCTCTCCATTGGGCTAAGCTTCTCGATGTTCTCTACAAACTGGGGAAATTCCTTGATCTCATGATATGCAAACACT
>NW_022170819.1:24363590-24364077 GCF_008802855.1 Photinus pyralis | reverse complement strand
CCCTTCACTAATACGACAACGGTTGAAAATTAAATTGGCGCAAACTTCGAATGGCAAAGTCCACGAAAGTACATAGGTAACCGGTGATTAATGAAAGTGACCGTACTTACGTTCTCGCCAAATTCAATTTAAATCCTCCATAATGAGAGAAAAGCGTTTAAACTCCATTCAACATTAACTCGAGAATTACACAACATGCGGTTAATCGCCAGAAATAATACAAAATTTTGCAATTAAGCCCACATTTATTAAAGAATGGAAGGAATTTATAATAAACTAGTTATAAGCAAAAAGATGACTATTGCATTTCGTTCTTAACGCCAAAATTTCTCGTTCTTAAAAGTCAATAATGATCTGAAGATCCTCATTAAGGTTTGGATTTAGAGAGTATAGGCAACTAGTGATGCACATGTAATGCAATGGGGCGTGCATTGCCTCTGAACTTCATTCACCATTCCATAAGCAAGGGGTGTATATGATCGGAAAA